>NC_041823.1:9219817-9409817 GCF_900964775.1 Scleropages formosus
TGTTCTTTCATACCCAATTAATGATGTTCTTTTTGGTTTTGTTTTTTTTTTGAAAGGACTCTGATTCTACTCCTTGTACAGTTGCAAACACTGTTCCCTACCAAGTCCAAACACTAACATTAGCCTCCATGGCACCTCCGCTGCATCTATCAGACAGCAAGCCAAACTTCACTGGAACATTGGCAACATCTTCCAGATCTCAGGTTTGATATGTACTTTTCCTAATATGTGTTATTTAAGTGAAACCAAAGAAGTCTTTTTTTTTTTTTTTTTTTTGCGCTGTTAATTGTTCCCTTCACCTTCTCAAATATTACACTTCTCTTCATTCCAGACCAGAATGCCCATGCCTGGAAATGTAGGCGTCCACTCACTGCCCGGCAGACAGGTTTGTATCGAAGGAGCTGCTATGAATGCTGTCCTACATATGCCTCCTCCTGCTGCCCCCTCTGCCTCCCCCAGCCCTCTGCCAAGCCCCCACCTACACCACAAGGTAGGCTCCTGCGGCCTGGAGATACTACAGAAATTGCAATACATTTGAAGCCTTGTCTTGTTCTCCTTTCCCCCACCATTTTGTTTTTCTAATGCCACTTTAAAGCTGTAGATGGTTTCTTTTAATCAGATGGAACTAATGGAGATATCATTACTACAGTTCCATGTTAAACTCAGTTGTATGCAAGTGGCAAAAAACGCCTGTTGAATACATATTGTCTTAATAGCACCCATAAGCCAGCTTGCTAAATTTTGCTTTGATCTTTCAGCTTTTGCACAATGATACCTGACCTTGCATTTTGTTTGAGGTTTTGCTCCGGTGGAATCCTTTTCTGTTGCCTGTCAGACTTTATCTAATTGCAGGCAGTCCCCCCTGGTTCGAACGGCCGACTTACGTACAGCCCATAGTTACGAACCACCCCCTTACTGACTGGAAGTTAATTTAATTTCTAACCCTTAATTAACAATCAAATGAAAACTTCATATTAAGCCTATTATATTAAAAATTTGAGTTATATACAATGGTTTGTACTAACAAGTGGGTGCTGCTTTGCAACCCGCATCAAAACGCAGCACATCTACAGCAGTTTATCTGCTTGTGGACAGGGTGCGTGAGCTCGAGGTAGGACAGACTTTGTTCTTTTTCAGTCAGACCACGTTGCTGTTAAGTGTCTCATGTGTTACTGTATTTGGCTTTAATTTTTTTGTTTTTATTCTCCTAACCATGGCAACAAAGCATAAATGTGATGCAAGTCATTATGATGCATCTAAGAAAACCAAAACTATCTCAGTTGAAGCTAATTTAGGAATAAGAAAGCGATTGGAAAAAGATGAAACGGCAACGAACACTGGAAAAGCGAACATTAAAGTTTGTTTTACGCGCGAGCACATGCTCGTGCACGCTCCCTCGCTTACTTTCTCTATTATAAATACTGTAGTTGTCACAACCACGCCCCGCACCTCAACCAACAGCTTCAATTGGAACACTCGCCTGAAACACTTCTCAGCCTCTTCCCAGTTGTGGAATCTCACTCAACGCAGCCATCCCCTCTGCGTTCTCAAACCTACCTTGCTTTGCTCTTCCAAGTCCTGTCCCTCATCGTTCCCCTGTCCCATTCCATGTCTTTTTACTAACAACCACCCGCCTTGTCCCTCGACCACGGTTTCGGATCCTCTCCTATGTCCGGTTCACCAACCGACCATTCACCCTTCCCCAACCACGAGAACACGTCACGTCCTTTGATTCCGAATAAACGATCCTGCGCTGGGGTCCAGCCTTCTCCATGTCCTCCGTTCATTATGACAGTAGTAACATTTCTCTTTCTATGTCTCCATTGTAAATACTGTAGTTACATTTATTATTATTACTGTTGTCATTACATTACATTACTCTATTGTTATATTAAAGATGTCTTATTGTATCCCGAAGCGTTTCTTCAGTGTTTTTTCTATGCATAGAAAGGTACATGGTATACTATATACTAAGACAAACATTTGACAAACTGATGTTGGCCACCCACCATACCTAACTGTTCCGACTTGCGTCAAAATCTGACTTAAAGACAGACTGAGGGCACGGAACTCGTTCGTAATCCGGGGACTGCCTGTACTGTAATCTGAAAAAGTTTCAAGATGGTTTGACATAAGCTCTCATTCCTTTTCCAGACCCAGAGCGGACCAAAGTACTCCGTGAAGGGACTTCACAATCCCGGCACTGTTCACAGCCTTTCGATGGGGAACCGGGCCCACATCCAGTTCAGCCGTGGCATCTGGCGTCGGAAGAAGTACACGCGGGAGAGCCAGCCAGTGAGCCTGAGCAGATAAAAACAACTCATCCATCTGCAGTGTAGCCTTCAGCAAAACACACTGCTCTCCCCAGCACCACAGAATATTCAGACCAGCATTTACTGCTGCAGCCTGTAGGTAGTGCTACTCCCCCTCCTCTGCAGCTGTATCTCCGCATGTTTCCTATTTAAGGTGGTCCGAAGAAGGGGAAAAATAGATATTGTTCAGTGCTCATCCTGTGATGACTTGTTTGGATGTAAACTTTTTTTTTTTTTTTTTCTCTCAAACCCCCTGCCCTCCTGTTTTGCTTCAGTCGCCCTTTTTCGTCTTTTAGCTTTAACCTGAGACAGTCTGGAACATCTTCATTCACTGACTTAGGGGACCCTTTCAGAGAAGTGGCCCTTAAGGAGGGGACAAAACGCTAATTTTCAAGGGAGAATTGTGTGAACATTTGCCACTTATTTTCATTTTATTCAGAGAACACTGCACTTCGGAGTTGCTTTTTTTTTTTTTTTTCTTTTCCTCAGACAAAAGTAAACATGTCATTGTCCAAAAAGAGTTGTTACTCATTTGTGCAATACTTGTTTTAATTTAAATTTCTTAAGTTATTAGATTTTTTTTTTTTTTTCCTTAAAGTTTACAGATCCTTTCCCGGATTGTGTTTGGAAGTGTTTTTAAATTGAACTGTGTTTCGAGTGTTCAGGTTGTTGTATTGCCATAAAGACTCCCCTTATAGAAATGAAAAGCAGCGATAAAATACATAGACAATGAGGATGTTGGTCTCTGATTAAAAATCCCTTTTTTCCTCAGTAGAAGGAGCTGTTTGGGAAGCAGTTCTATATTAGAGGTTCTGAGTGCCAAATATCTGGACCTGCTTTGTACCCAAAGTCCAACCAAGATACTGTCTTGCTTTCCTTGATCTGAGTGACTGAGCCTCATGCATAATGTTTTTACTGCTAGTGTTAAACTGTTCTCAAAGTGTGGTGGTTGCTTCAGCCCAGAAAATAGATTTTATCAGACATGCTGCTCCTTGTCTACTTGAGGTGTTGAGATGTTTCTACTTAGGTTGTGTCTGCTATAGCAAGGTTTTTGGATTCAGAGAAAACTGATTCTTTAATTCCCAGTTTGCCTGGTACATGTTTGGAGAAGTTCAGTAAGGGGAGTCTAATGAAGGTACAACAAAATTAGAGTGAATTTTGAATCATTGTTAATTTATGTAATCTGTGTTTATGCAAGACACCCCAGATAGCACTTGCTTCTTGGGTGCATGGTTTAACAGAATATGGAGAAAGGAATTATTTTGATTCCATTCAGGAATCTATATCGGTATGTATTCGTTCTGTTAAGAGCAGCGCTTTCAAACCAGTGATGACCAAGTACTTCCATGCATTGCTTGAAGTGTCGAATCTTTTTTTGTTTCTGTATTGCATTAGGGTGCGTCCCTCAGGTACACAGCACAAGGCGTTCTTGCTTTCACCTAGTACGTTACCAGTGCATACAGATTATACTATGCAAGTTGATTTTTATTTTTCTCTTGTTGCCTTTTCATGACAACCACTGCTTTTGAACATTTTGAAGTAAGGTTAATTGAGCATGACCCTGATCTAAATTTCAAAAGGTCCAAAGTGGAGAATTAATAATGCCAAATGATGAAACTGTACACACTTTAAATTCTGATATTTTAAGAATTGTGTTAGAAAAGAATATGTCTGCTGGATGGAGAAGTGTTTTATGGATTTTCAGAAAGTGCGTAAGGTAAAATTAAAGACAACTGAAATAATTGGTTTTAACCATTGAAATTAAAAGCCCTTGTTTTTAACATCAACCAAAAACGAAGCTACGGCCACATATGGAATTGCATATGAAGTTTGTAGCTGATTTTTTATTTTTATTTTTTTATTTTTTTTTTTTTTGGACATTCCATTGTAGAGTACTACGTATGAGTTCTCTGCAGGGCCATTTGTCATTATGAAAGTATTGGTTAGAGCTGGTTTAAAAAATAAAGAAAAAAAAGTGTCGTGTTTTTATTCTACATAGGTTTAAGGTGTCATACATGTAAACATTAGATACAAATTTTTGTTTCAGTATTAATGCAGGCTGTTAAAGCCGCTTTGCTGTTGTACGTAACGGTCAAATGCGGGTGAAGCTTGCCGCCATGTTACATCAGTCGCGAAGAACCAAAAATGGGACGGTTGCCTGCTACCATAGGGGTTCTGTCATAACCTTTTTTTTTTTTTAAATGTAAACTTTTTTATTCTGTGAATATTTTTAAATAAAGATTGTAAAACAGCTGTTTGTCCATTTTCGTATTTCCACTGCACAGATTAAACATGCATTTATGCAAAGTTTACAGAAGTTAACAGGATGTATAATTAACTAAAATGAGTGTGAATGCTTTCCTGCAATTACTTTTACTGAAGCTCAGTAAGTCTGAGAAGAGTATAGCAAGTCTTAAGTGTGAAATGCTAACTTTCACATTCCATACAGCACAGTATAAAAGGATATTTGGCTTTGAGGCTAATGATAATGAGGCTTAACTCCAAAATGCACACTGGTAATTAGAGCAGCTTCTTCTCCGCATGTCCGTTGCCAGACACCCAGGCCACCTTGTGAGTGTATCAGACATCCTGATTTTACCACCTGTAATGAGCTAAATTTCAAAGTGCTAAAAGTGAAAAGGCAATGGAAAGCTTTACCCAAAACTGGTAAAATATACTCCTGAAAGGTAGTATCATTATGAGTGACTTTGTATGATTTTGTGACATCGCAAATGATACTTCATGACTAGCAGAGATCACGAATGATGTCATGAGTGCCGGATATTACAAGAACTGCCTTGTTGGTAGTAGTAATAAATAGAATAATATATATATATAATAGCAAAAAATAATAGTGTGGAAACCAGAGCAACCAGAAGAAACCCAAGCAAACAGAATTTCACAGAGCAGGGAGGAGCCCATAGTGCTGCCGAAGAACAGAATTAAAAAGAAAATAACATGACATTGAAAGGGGAAAGGTTTCATAGGATGGTGGTGTTAAATTTGGATGTAATGTAAAGGTGTCCGGAAAAATTCTGATATTCTGGATTTGAATTTGTTAGATTTTCTCTGTTTGAAAGGTTAGGGAAAATTTTTGTATGTTTGATGGAAAAAATGTGTGAACCTTTTGTGGCTCAGGAACACATTAGTGATTTTTGTCTTTTAAATTAATGATAATGTTATTTTTACAACAATTCTCTTTACGGGCACATCTGCAGGAACAAATTGTCTTTAACCAAAGGAAGCCTGTTTTTCCAATATTGATACCAAACAGCAGGATTTTGTTTACTTGCTTGCTTCTCAGAGTTCGCTGCTGAGGAAATTGCCTTCTGCAGAAGATGTGAATGTTTTTATGCAGTACATTTTTCTTGTATAAGATTTTTCATGAGATCATTGGCGATAGTGGCCTTGGGTTGTCTCTTGCACCAAATTTTGTGTTATCACCCTCAGTGTAACGGGTGGATTAATCAGAATTTTTGGAGAATTGCTTCAGTTGTGATGTCTCTGTGCCGAAGGAGGAGTTGGCTGAACTTCTTTGCCAAGCAAAGTTCTCCCAACATATTCTACTGTCTAGCTTCATGGTTTATGCTCCTTTGCTACTCATTGTGCTTCCTCTTCTTATTTGCTGCTTCATGGTTCCTGCTCCCCCCCTTTATTCCTCTATCATTCTTGCTGTTCTCGTTTGTTCCTTATGGTTCTTTCTCTCCCCCTATTCCCCTTCTTGGTTCTCACTCTCCACATTCGCTCCTTGATGCATCTCTCCCCTGCTTCTTTGTCCTTCACACGTATTTCTAAACCTTCTTTGTTCCACTTGTCTGAGTAAAGTACAGGTATCCCATCCCTTGACAACAGACTTCAGGTTCCCCAGAGGACCTCGGTTCGCGTAACATTAATCTCTGTATGGGTTTTCTCCAGATCGGAATGTATGGTTTTTCAAAAGGCCTCATGGTTTCTCCTGTGGAAGAGAGTCAACGTGGTGTCTCTTCCTAGCCCCTGGATGGCACTGTTGCATCAGTCCTGAGAGGCAGGAGTGTGGCGACTGCGTACATGAGGTATGACAACTTTTTAAACCCTGATGCTCACTCTTCTTGCCTGGATTTTAAGTCAGATTTAGTGTTCTTATTTTGGTTCCCTGAATTTGATATCTTTTTCCATGCCTCACGATTCTTGCACGTTTCCATAGTCTTGGCGATAGGATCTGCTTATACATTGTTAGACTCCGCTCTCTCAAGACTGTTCACACATACTTTGGGATGATGTTTGGGTCAAGTGCAACCCACAATTACAGTCTCAAAGTAGTCACTGGGAGGGACTTCACCAGATGTGAGGCTCGATGATCCAGCAATGTGCTTGTGGCTGAGCACACTCTCAGTGCCTCGTAAGGAACCGGTAGATGATCCGTCAAGTCATGGTGCTCAGCTGCCAAGAACCAGCGGACTGCCATGACCCAGCCTTCTTCTCAGCTCAGACAGGCAAGCTGACACAAGGGATTTCGGCTGGCTTACTGACGCACACTAAGGCCATCTTGTGCACATTCATGTTGAGCTTCTGTCTTCTCTGCTGTGAAGCAATGTGGATCAAGATGAAACTGTTTTTCCGTTGTTTATACCATATGTGAAGTTTGGTATTTCTTGTGTGTGGTTACTCTGCCTTTTTCTTCATGTGGTCACTTTAAGCCTGTAGGTATGATGTCTCACGTCTCCAAACGAGGATGTAAAGACAGTTGTGATACCTGTGAACCTGCAGGTAGTGTCGAGTAGTACCCAGGTACTTACCCCGAGTTGCTCCTGAGTGTAAATTACCCAGCTATATAAATTCATAAATAATTGTAAGTAGATTATTCGAACGCCACAAGTTAGCATAGACAAAGGTGGCAGCTTAATAATAATAATAATAATAAGAATAATAATAATAATAATGTGCCCACAAAATGTACTTTATCTAATGTTAATATAATTAAGAGCCACTTTTGTTGCTTTTCTCATTTCTGTATACTCCTCGCCTTCAGCACAGCGGTAAGTATATTTTTACTTAAAGGAAGGTTCAGTGTGAAAATTCTGAACATAAATAAGAAGCGAGAGTCTTCTGTATTTATTACATACACTGTAGAATCAACTCAGTTTTTTCTGTCAAAGCTGCACAGGGTGAGAACTTACTCTTCTTTCTTCAAAACCAGTCATTATGTTATCAATCAAATATATTTGCTCCTGGCTTTCAAAATACCCATTGGACATATTGGCTCTTATTTGAATTGTTGAACAAATGTTCAAATTTTCTTTTAAATTACATAAAGCTTTTTGACAAACTTTGACAACAGTTTCATAATCAGGCAATCCTGAATAGAATTTTTTTTCTTTTGCAAGAGTCTTAATTCGCTCTCATTCTATTCTAACAAACATAAAACATCTTCATGCAGACAACAAAGTATGTTTTCATTTCTGCACAAAGCCCATGCTCATTTCTACATTTCAAAGGTACCAAAATACATTTTGCCTTCAATAGTATCTTCAGACATAAGATTGGAAAAGATTAGAAGGCCCCAGGGAGAGAGATTGCCCTGAAATCATAGGTTGCACAGTACACCTGCTGAGTGACAGGCCTCTTAGTTTAGAAAATACAGCACTGCTGGTATGGTTACCCCCTGCTGTGTAACACTCACATCTTCTTGCGAACATACTGTCAGTTGGCAAGTGGATGCAGGCAATTTTCACTCTGTAAGATTGTGTTGAAAAAAAGCCAATATGATATTTGTGCTATGCTTTCCCGAATAAATGCCACTTCATGCAAATATAATTTGTAATATAATAACATTTATTCAATAAGAATTATTTTCTGTGCTTGTTGACACTTATGCATCCCAAGATTACTTACATCATTTGGGTCTGATCGCTATCATCTGAATTCTCCTTCTAATATTCTAATTCTCTGTCACAAATATCATACAACTTCAGTGCAGTAGACAGGTAAAACATATACGAAAATAATTCAAGGACTGTTGGTTCTTGTTTCAAATCGAGTCAGGTAAATGAGAAAGTAAATATATTTATTTACTTACGCCCTGTGTTGCCGGGTAGGCTCCGGTTCCCCGTGACCCCGTAAGGGACAAGCGGTTCTGAAAATGTGTGTGTGTGTGTGTACTTTTAATGTTTTATTAATAGTTTTCCCTCAGTTGTTTCATGTGAAATCAGAAATTTGTCTGTATGTGTTTATATTACAGCTGTTAAAAAATAGCAGCTTCTTCTGCCATATAGTACACTGTATTTGGCCCAAAAGTGTTCCAAACTCCTGCAAGATGTCCATATTTGTTCCTTTGACAAAAGCAAATTACAGTCAGTCAGTGTTATGTGTACATGGGTTATTTCAGCGCCAAGGGGTGCCTGGCTGAAACTAAGCACATCATTTTATTGCACACAGTCAATATCCATTCATTTTTAAAATCAATATTTTAGAGGAAAGTCAACTGTAGATAAGCTTGACAGGTGCATGCTCCTGTAAATCTTGACTCACTGGCAATATTTTAGGGTGTGTTATAAATATTATTGCCAAATGCAAGCACAGATTAAAAGAACCAGTCAAGTTTCAGATACTATGTCAGTATGATTAATGAGCAAACAACTCTATTTTTCATCAGAAGGCTATAGGTCATAATGGTACAATGTTCTGTTCATTAATGAATTCTCAAGGTTATGCATGAAATATTATTGGCACACTACTGAAATATTTTGCATGCCTCAGCGGAAACATCCAAATAGATGAATGACATAATTCATGTTTAGCTCACCTTGCTGTGAGTGGTTTGCAGTTATCAGTGTCTCACCATTTAAGGCACAGTAATGTATTGTATTCCTTGGCATTTATGATCATACTTCCTGTAAGATAATCAGTTCCATCAGTTGGATATTAGTTTTTCTGAAAGATGTTGACTTTTCTACGAAATCTATGAATTGATGAACTTCATAAAATAGCACAAGTGGAAATGTATGGTATATAAACCATGTAAGTATTATCCATTTCTTGCTGTCTTACCTGAGTAGATTGCAAATGTAACTACGTGGCTCAGACTCTTGCTTCTTTATTCGGCTAGTGTCATTCTTCTTCTTTCCTGCTGACTTTTCTGTCGAAAAAATACGCTAATGGAACCTAATTGGTGGTTCTCTTTGTTTTCTTTTCCCTTTCTCTCAAGGAGGCATATTCGGGAGCGAGTGTTTCAAAGAACTCAATGAGCAGCACCATAAACAGGCCATTTTGGTGGAAATTTGAGCAATACTGGAATACAGGCTGCTTGGGAGTGTGTAATCACACCCTTTGATGTGTTTCTGGATGCAGGTAGTCTCACTGGATCTACGTGATGGAAATGGTACTGATGCTTATTGTCTCTAATTATAGACTAGCAGCATGTCCATCTGGGAAATAGGATGAACTTAATAATGGCTGTTTCCTGGACAGTAGAAGGGTTTCATAAAGTTGTCCGAGGTGCAGGAACCTTGTACTGCGAAAGAAGATCAGCAACATATGGGTGTATGTCTGTTTCTGATAATTGAATATAATTCCGTCCATAAATAAATAGAAATCCTCTCTCCTCAATGTGAAATAAATAAAACTAACCAGAAAAAAAAAAAAAAAAACAGGAAACCAAAGGATGAGTGTTTCAGGAATTAAGGTTATTATGAATTATGTTATTCAGCAGGCCTGCTGTTGTGGTGTGTATGATGAAAGTCACTGAGTCGTTTACAACCAGGAGCTAGACCCTGACCCCTATTAAAATGACTTATCGCAGAGAAAGGTCGACAGTGAGGATGGCTTTAATACATATACATATTAATACATATACTCTCATAAAGCAATGCTTGCCTTTAACTATACATACATGCATACATACATAAGGAGACCAAGTTACAACCGTATATCTATTATAACGAGACTTGGGAATGTATGAAACTCTGATGTCTGGTAATAAGGCTATTATTTTTTGAGAGAATCCTGTAATTTAATTTTAAACTGGCTTCAGTCCCCTGCTTTGGTTCTTCATATAGTATGTTGCTGAAATTCCTCTGGCACTTGTACCCCTGGCCTGTCAAAGAGGCATTGCAGTTAGTACAGAAAGCAAGAACAAAATTTTTAAATGATAATCTATAATTGCAGACCTTTTATTTATGTGTACATTTTTATTTCAACAATGGATGTATGTTAATTGAAGACCCTCCCAAAAACACTGGCTTATTTCCTGTCTCACAATTGAATGCATTTTATGCTGAAAAAGTGGCTGGGGAGGGGTGTGCAGTGGCACAGTGGGTTTGGCCTGTGCCTGCTCTCTGGTGGGTTTGGGGTTTGAGTCCCGGTTGGGGTGCCTTATGATGGACTGGCGTCCCGTCCTGGGCGTTTCCGCTCTGGCCCTGTGCCCTGTGTTGCCGGGATAGGCTCCAGCTCGCCACGACCCCATATTCAGTGGCTGGGGTTTAGTATTATCTCACTTCTCTCAAAAATATTACAGAAATTAACTTTCTTCATGTTCCAGATATGCAATAGTTATTATATCTTTTTACCATAAGCTGTCATTAATTTTAACATATTACTTAATTTTATGCAATATTCATCATAATCTCAAACATTAATGCACACTGAAGAGAACTGCGTTTCAACCTATAAGATTGGAAACATTTGTCTACCATAAAAATTTAGAATCATGCAATTGCATATGCAGTCATAAATTCACAATAGTCCGAATAATTTTCATTACTGCTATAGCAAAAAACTTCTCCTGAGGTGTCAGTCTGTACAGGATTGAATCCCACCTCCAGCTGTAGTACTCTTGAGCAAGGTACTTACCTTAAATTGCTTTAGTAAAATTGTCCAGGTGTATAAATGGGTAAATTGTTGTAAATAACATTGTAAGTTTGTTCAGAGAATAAATGTAAATTCTGGTACAGGAATTATTGTGCTTTTTGGCTTCTATTCAATGCATACTGTACTTTAAGGTTTCAGTTTCCCCATATGCTCACAAAAATATGCCAAATCCAGTTCAAGGCACTCTTGGCCAAGACTCTCTTCAGATAATTGAGAGAACCAAATGATACTGATGACATAACCTCAGCAAATCTCAGTTTAGACCACATTGACATAATCTCAGAGAAAACGATAAAGGGGCATGTGGCAAACCAAATGGCAGCCTGATAATGTACTTTTCTGTGAAGCAATATTCTAATAACCTAAGATTAAACTGTGGAAAAAATTAACATGTCTCAATGATTGCAAATCTGTGCGGAATTTTAGGAGAGGAAAAATGTCTGTCCTGAAACAGATCTATTTTCCTTGTTCTCTATTTCTGTATTTCTCTTCAGCATGGAAGATGGAATGACAGAGGCCATGAAAAGAAATTCATATTTTTTCAGTGTTTCCACTGTGTGCAGAGAAAAGCACTTTCTGATGTTTTAAAAGAATTAAATGGAATTAAATATATAATGTAATGCACATTACATGGCACAACACATCTCCCAGAATGTTTCCGAGAGATATTAGCTTTGAAAAGTATCATACAACTCTCCCCTAGGTGGTGAATATAGTACAGAGTCTGGGGCATTCTGACACTTATCAGAACTCTCCAGCGCTTTCCCACTTGAGATGTGTCCTCGGTGAGTAACCACAGGGAATAATATTGATATTCGGCAGTGCAGGTTTTATCTTAGACCTTGCAGTTTTACACAGCAGGACAGATTCTTGTATCCTTGCAAGAGTGCGCAATAAGAGCCATGCTATCTCATGCCTTCTCGCTTAACTTCGGCTTTTATTAGGTTTTACGAAATCTACTGTTTTGACAGTGTCGGACCACAGAGTGTTTCAAATATAAATTGTAATCAAGCAAAATACATTCTAAAACCTACTTCACACTGAGTCATAGGTATCTGGCTTATAACAAATGGGACTGTCTCATCAACAAAACTAGTTTATTATTTGAATGACATTTTTACATGCCACCTATAGATTATAAAATTCTATGTGCATCAGACAACAATGAACCAAATGATTTCTACTGGGGCACAAAATCATGTCTAGGGGTTTTACATCCAGGTTTTACAGGACGGTGCAACATATATAGAAAAATTCTGTTTAATGTACCTTGTTTATCTTTCAGTTACACAATTACCACAAAGGTAAACATACATTATATCACATGATCAGGGTGGTTTAGCTTATTACCATTATCTATGATTTATCTAAGAAAGTCTTTGGCTGTTATTTTTATGTCCATTTATTATTAAGCATCCTCACAGCTATATGATATTTTGCTGATATTTTTAGGTATAAAGGTTTCTGCCACATTAGAACAACAAGCTGACCTAATTGAAAGAGGTTGACATTGCAGATTTACTTCAAACATTGAATCTTGGGTGGTTTTTCTTTTTTTTTTTTTTTGTCACAAGCTGAATTCAAGCCAAGCTTCATTCCGTTGCTCTGTAGTTTGGAAGTGAGACGAAGAAAGAATACGAATGGTTGCAAAAGATCTTTTTAAATTGCCAAAGCAGGATTTGGTCCTTCGTGCAAGGTCTGCTCAGGAGAGTGGGCCACATATGAGCAATCGTGTAACAGCTTCAAGTACACCAGTAGTGACCCCTAAAAAAACAATAAGAAAACAAGTTCTCACTAATTCTTGTGGAGGGTAATTTTCAAAAGGAAAAAAAAAGGAACTGAAGGGAGTTCCAGGTCTGGAATTTCCATAACAGCTGTAGAAACCTATATTAAACACTGGCAGAACCCAAAAAATTAAGCATTAAGAGTACTTGAAAAATTAAAATACTTAGAATACTAAAGAGTATTTGCTTCAGTTTCTGCTTTACAGCTTGGTGGCGAAAAGTCAATTTTAGAAACAACAAAAATAAAAGAAACCTTTTCATCGTACTGTGGTACAAAACCTTGTTCTTCTGTCTTCCTTTGACTTAGGTCTTCATTAAAGAAAATGCCTGGAGAGTAGTTTTTATAAGGGTGATCATCAGCACAACCTTTAATTGTACCATTAATCATTGAGCTCAAGCAGCTTAAGGGTCTGACCTTAACATAGATAAGACGATACATTACATCTAGCATTAGCTAACATGCTTTCAGAAGAACAAGCGGCACTGGTAGCATCTGGGCTGTGGGTTTGCTCTTGGGTTCAAATGCAGTTTGCTCTCTGTGGACTTTGCATGTCCTCCCTGTGTTCATGTGGGTTTTGTGTGGGTGCTCTTTTCACCTTCCACAATGCAAAGACGAGTTTCAGGTGGATTGGACATCTAATGTTGTCTGTAGCTATTTAGAGAGGTCAAATTTGTCTTACTTTTGATCACAAATAATCTTGTTCCAAAACTATACAAAAACGTAAAAAGATTCGTTCTGCAATGGGGGAAGGGAAGCCTAATTAGCACACAATGAATGTGCCATGTCAGACTTTTAGAATGGGAGCATGTGCGATAACACTGTTACTGGTTACTGGAGTTTGTCCTGAGCTGTGTTGACCAGAGGTACTATCACACTGTGTTTTCCTGTACGTAAAGTTAGTCCAAAGCTGAGTTCCTGTCCAGCATAATCGTATTTTAGAAATCATGTTGGCTACAAATTTCAAATCTTTCAAAATTCAGTGAACGCGCTAACCATTCAAAATACTGTTAACGTTACGAAGTTCTGAAGAAGGCATTAAATGCTGCTGAGTAGATAAAATAGACAGATAATGAAATGCTGAAAGTTAATGATGAAATTCACATTCTGTTTTATTCTGCATACAGGTGGTCCCCGACTTACGATGGAGTTGCATTTTCCGAAACCCATCATAAGTTAAAAATATCATAAGTCGAAAATGCATTTAATACACCTAACCAACCAAATATCACAGCCTAGCACACCTGCGATGGCCATTATAGGCTTGCCGCCTTCATGCCAGGCAATTATCTTGAGTTTCTCCTCAACAGTCATTGCCCTCCTCTTCTTCTTCCCACCAATAGCAAGAGACACAGATGGGCATTTCTGTGACATTACAGAAGCACAAAACCCAGCGTAGATACGGGGGGTATCTGTATAGCGAACGCATGGCAGACTGGGAGATGCGGATCGCTGTCGCTGCCCAGCATTGCGAGAGAGTATCGCACCGCATATCACTTACCCAGAAAAAAATTCAAAGTATGGCTTCTACTGAATGTCTATCGCCAACTCACCATCATAAAGTCGAAAAATTGTAAGTCGAACCATTGTAAATTGAGGAGCATCTGTATGTCTTTCTTGTGTCACAGTGCAAGCCTAATTATTTAGCCCATGAATACTTCAAGGAAGGACGATAGAATCTGAGTCCATGAAGCTAATTTCCATGTCCTACACAAGCTGGTTTAGTTCAAAAAACCTAGAACTGCACCATATATATAATTCAGCATTAACATGAATTAATAGAAGTTTCCTTTTGATGCTGACAGCTTGTTATGTTTTTATGCATAAGGTACCATGGAACTACTTTTTCGTACTGCGTTATTCACTCACCTGAGTTGCACTGCATTACAGGTTTAAGTACAGTACTTAAGAGTTTGGTTTATTTACATACTAAGTATCGAACGTATATGTTATTCTGTAAATGTACTGGATTTCCAAGTATATAACTCTGCATCTTTCATTCTATGTTCATTGTTTTTTTCTTCTTTCCCTCTGTTACATTTTCCTGCACCTACACTAAATATACTGTTGCAAAACATGTATGGAGGTATTAACATGAAAGTGACATTAAAAACATAATTGCCTAGTATCTATTAACAACCGCAGGCTTTTGTCTATTTCTTGCAGTTTTATGAAGTAAACTTCAAAACTCACAGCAGAAGGTAAAATGCAGATATTTCAACAGCCAGTGGGTTGACAATAGCCTGAGAAACCCAATAATCCAGTGTGTATACGTATGATAATGATGCAAAATAATTTTATGCCCCATTATAGGGGATTTGTGTCACAGGTTATAGAAATTTAATACAGCTGCTTCTGACTAAATTTGTGTCTCATTTACATCTTGACTTCCTGTGGTCACAACAGAATCTGCCACTGAGTCATTAGTCCCAGTCCTTGGCAAAGTAGGTGCCAGCTGGACATCATTAATCTGCAAGTTGAGCCCAAAAAGCTTCTCAATTAATGGGGAGGGATAAACTGAGAAATAAGTGCAAATTTCCCTCTGGCTCCAGGCATGGAAGAAATAATGGAAAAAAGCCTTTTAATAGTAAGAAACTAAATATAAAAGAGTGTTAAAATTACATCATCTCATCTATTACATCTCACACCACACACCATCTGAAACCGCTTGTCCCATACAGGGTCACAGGGAGCCAGAGCCTAACCCGGCAACACAGGGCTTAAGGCTGGAGGGGGAAGGGACACACCCAGGACGGGATGCCAGTCCGTCGCAAGGCACCCCAAGCAGAACTCGAACCCCAGACCCACTGGAGAGCAGGACCCAGTCCAACCCACTGCGCCCCCCTATTACATCTCATTTATATAAATAAAAATATGAGGTGGTTGTCTTTGGCTGCATTTAAATGTTTTTTTTTTTAATGTCATTTCCAAATTTAAGCAGATGGGCAACTGTTTGCATACCCTGTTCTTATTACAGACACCCCTCGATTTACACAGAGTGTTCTTCAACCTGAGGGGGTGCGGTGGCGCAGTGGGTTGGACTGCAGTCCTGCTCTCTGCTGGGTCGGGGGTTCAAGTCCCACTTGGGGTGCCTTGCGGCGGACTGGCGTCCCGTCCTGGGTGTGTCCCCTTCCCCCTCCGGCCTTACGCCCTGTGTTGCCGGGTTGGCTCCGGTTCCCCGTGACCCCGTAAGGGACAAGCGGTTCTGAAAATGTGTGTGTGTGTGTGTGTGTTCTTCAACCCCTTGTGTAAGTCAAAAGTTACGTCTGTCAGATTCCCTGTCCTCCCCTACCATTCAACATCATCACATGCTCCTTTATACGTGCAGCACCCTTGACTATCGTATTTATAGTCGATATGGCTAATCCAGGTTCCTGTGCCATAGATGATCATTTTTGTCCACCTTCATACTTCTATTTTATTTTCAGTTTCATCTCCAAATCGATTGCTGTACTCTTACAAGATGGTTTTGGTTTCCCTTCAAGTGCACGTTTACCACCAGGCATTGTGAATAATGAAATGGGTAAAAAAATCCAGCTTCCTGCCTTGACTGGATATACCAACTTGTGCTTTACATATTTCCGGTGTTTTGAGTAAAATAAAAGCGCTATCCATAAATAATGTGTATCCAGGAATTTTTTATGGAAATCTGGATTTATGTAAGTCAAATTTACATAAGTAGAGGGGTAGCTGTACTTTGTGCCTTATATAAACTTATTAAACCCAATTCATATTTCGGATTAAAAAATAATAAAGAATTGAACTTGTTTTAGAGGTAAGATATTCTGTGTAATAATTTTTCTCTGGGGGGGTGCAGTGGCACAGTGGGTTGGACTGGTTCCTGCTCTCCAGCGGGTCTGGGGTTTGAGTCCCGCTTGGGGTGCCTTGCAATGGACTGGCGTCCCGCCCTGGGTGTGTCCCCTCCCCCTCCAGCCTTGTGCCCTGTGTTGCTGGGTTAGGCTCCGGCTTCCTGTGACCCCGTATGGGACCAATGGTTTCAGATGGTGTGTGTGTGTGTGTGTGTGTGTGTGTGTGTAATTTTTCTCTGTATTATTTAAAAAAACCTTTTAACATCATCTATCATCTTAACCATTATAGACACATTTTACAGTATAATTTCTGATATATTTAGACACTGCAGATGCACAGCTTCAAAAAAAAAAATGAACGGAGATCTTGTATTCTGAGATCCTGCTACAAATAGAGGCTTTAGGGTAAAAAGTCATCTTTTGCCTTTAGCTAGGATGACAGCCAGTTTGGAAGTCATGACTAGAAACCCCACTGTCTGACAGCTATAGGAACAGCTATAGCCTGTAACTGTCTACATGCATCAGAGGATTTCACATAGATGAATGAGATACAATGTTTATTATTATTATTATTATTATTATTATTATTGCTTTGCTGGAAGACATATTGCTATTATACTTTGCTCAGTACCCCTGAGCATGTACCAACCCTAACATTGCTGCAGAAAAAATGATCCAACTGTAAAAACAAGGAAAGTCTTTGAATATTGTTTATTATACAATCCAAACACTGCGAGTCACTCGGGAGAAAGATGTTAGCTAAATGAATGAATTATACAAACAAACATTTTATTGGAGGAAAATCATGGTTACCTTAAACAAATAATTAGCAGATTACAAATCTATTTCTTTAACTGCTACTTTACCTGTTGTACCACTATCCACATCCCTCCAGTCTTCGTTGTACAAATTTTATTTTTATCAGCTGAAAATATTGTCTGAGTAATGTGAAATCAGCAGCTTTCTCAGATATATGTTTGTGAGGATTCCAGATTGCCTGGTTTGCAGTTCCAATACCATGTCATACAACATTTTATTTATCCTTAGTCCCAAGGCTGTAAGATTGAACAGACGACTTATTGAACCCATGAGTTTAGTCTTTTTTTATTAAATGACCCTTCTACCAGAAATGTCAGGAAAAAAACTGTATGACTAACCTCAGTTCATAGCTACCTGTGTGGCTCTTTGTGGAGCAGGCTTAAGTGCATGACTATTTTTATTAACTAAGTGTTCGGAATCGGCACAGCGTGGTCCAGTGATTGCGCTATGAAATAATTTCCGTTCAGAATCAATAGGCGATGATTTAACGTGAAGTAAACTTTCATTATGGTCACAAACCTCCTCCCATTGCTTGGATTGTTAAATGACTCCTTTCCGAAGCATGGCAGAGTAAATTCACAGGTAAACCTCATCACATGTTTATAAGCCTGTAACTGTGCCACTGTTTATTTATTAAATGTTGACAATGGAACATAAAGTACTGAACTGAGCTCTTCCTGTAATGAATTTCACTGCTGCTTTGTTATCCAGCGTATGAATAATGGAGTGTGTGCTGATTTTCACTACAGGGCAGAGAGCCTTTTCATGATCTTTGGTAGACTTGTGTGTAATGCTGGCTTCACCTATTACTATAATTATTAACTGATATTTAGATTGCATATTTGTCAAGCTACAAGGTAACTACGCTAGGTGGGAAGCAACATGCCTGCTTATAATACTTAGTAATGGAAATGAAAACAAAGTTGTTTTCTAAAAAAGTGTCAGATACATGGAAATACAAGATTTCATCAACCATGTTCCCAACCATTAGGAAAATGCAAGAATCAAGTGTTCTCATAACGACGTGTGATTATATAAACTGTTGGGTTAGGGTTAGAGTTAAATAGAAATAAAACAGCTTGTCAGTGATTGCAATTGCAATCAGTGTATATTGTATAAAGACTGAAACACACCAAATAATCACACAAATAATCTAAATGATGTCATAAAAAAGAAATTTCCCATGCTTCCCTAAAAATAGAGCCTTGCTGAAAACAAAGCAACAATGACAGTGAAGCTGTTACAAAAATGTGACATATATCCTACAGTTTATATTGTTTAGGATGAAATATATATCTGAATGAGGGGTATTATTTCAGTTGCAGAGGCACAGTGTAAAATCAGTTATTGTTTTTACATTCCCAGCGTGTGACCCAAGGAGGGTTAATGCTAACAATTAAATTGCTGGAGGCTGTACTGACATAATTATTGGTCTCTTGGAGACTCTTATTATTGAATCTAGTTTAAAAAACAAAGACAAAAAAGGTCATGGAAAAGAAGAAGTCCAAATGTCAAGGAACACTGTTTGTATAACATACTCTGGCAAGGCTGAAAATAATGAAGGAGATTAAATCCCAAAGCAGAGGCATCAGGTAGCATGGTAGTTAGAGCTCAAAAGACCCTGGTTTGAATCCCACTTTCTGTTGTAGAAACCCTTGAGCAAGGTACTTACCTAAAATTGCTCCACTGCAAAAAGAAAAAAATTACCTCCTGAATAAATACATTCAGGAAGGGTCTGAAAACTCACCTTTTCCGGACCCATTTCGCACAAGATCTCTCCAGCTCACGTGTGGTGTAAATGTTCATGCGCCGTAACTTCATGAGCATCAGCAGATAAAGCCTTTAATCAGCCACTACTCTGGCATTGTATTTGCTTGTTTGTTTATCTTATGTAAAGAAATAAAAAAAAAAAAATTGGTAGGAGCGTATCAGGATTTGTCCATCCTGTGTTTTATGCACCTACCTGAACGATGAACCTCGGTGCAGCAAGTGGTAGGTAACAAATTAGGTTTACTTGAGTCACATGTCTGCAGCTATGTCTTTTCTCTTAACGTAATGCATAAATTGTACCTTTTGCTGAGATGTATGTACATCGCATTGGACAAAAGCGTCTGCTAAACGAATACATGTAAAATGTAAATGTAAATAAGTGCAACATTGTAAGTTGCTTCAGAGAAAAGCACCAGCTAAATAAAAAAAAATTAATGCAAGGCCTCCCTATCTGGAAACCAGAAACACATGAATTAAACATATACCTTATAATGCATATCTGCTGACAAGATGTTGTGGCATTACTCTTAGTGATTGTCTTCTACAGTATATTGGAGATAGGGCATTGTTCTTGCTGAAGCCAACTGCAGTAACTATTCTTGTACCGAAGACATTGGTAGCTTTCTTAGACAAGGCATTTTTACATAAGTTACACAACTTTGTGTTTAAAGCAATACTTTTTGTATTCATTCATGACCCGACCAAACCAACCAGAAGACACAGGAGCTGAAAGTCTCAAGGCAGCGATACCATTTCAGAAACTCTGGAGTATCTATACTAGTTGTTGAAATGTAAAGATGATGCTGCATCTTAGAACTGATTAAATGAGGAGGTGCTGAGTCCTATATCATCTGTTTCACTATTAATCTTAATTTTTGTATTTCATGCCTGAGTTTGACCATAGCTGATCTATACTTATGTTGATACTGTCACCAGTGGGCAATGTGGTGGCACAGCGGGAAGTGCGAGATGATGTGGATTTGATCCCTGCTTAGTCTACGTGGAGTTTGCATGTATTCCTTATGTCTGGAGACATAATGTCCAAATGGCATTTCGACTCAACCTATGTCTAGATGCTCTGGTTTCCTGCCACAGTCCAAAGATATGCAACTCATTTTAAGCAGCGTATCTAGCATTGTAAGTCACGTTGCGTGAATAAAGTGTGAGCTGATAACATTACATAGTGTTCGCTGGAAGTTGCTTTGGAGAAAAGTGCCTGCGAAATGAAGAAATGTATTGTAGTTGTCAAAATTTGAAACAGTATTCTGCATGGGTTGTCAGTTTATTTTTATTACATGTAATTTAGCACATGAAAAAATCCATCTGCAAGATGTACGAAAATAGCGCACGTGAGGAAAAGGGGCGCAGAAGAAAAGACGTTACTGTTGCCATGTCTTGAATCAGTCCTCATAGTAAATTCTGAGGTCATAACTGCACCTCAGACATGCAGGTCCCACTGAACACGAAGGGCTCTAATTATAGACGCCACTCTTCTCGGCACAGTTGCAAGGTGAAGGCCCATTTTCACTCGGTTTCTCGCGTCTCTCCAATCATTTGCTCAGTTCCGTGATTTATGTCAGCACTCGGCAAATATAGGCGGGGGGTGCTGAGAAACATTCACACCAAAAGAGGAGAGTAAAACCTCGCTGCTGTGGTGTATTTTAGGTAAAACGCTGTACTGAGAATGAATAATCAATACTTTGAGTCCAAATGGTGAGGCTGGCCAGTTATGCACATGAATATATGGATGAGCTGGAGATGCATGTCCTGCATAAAGACATGAAATCCTGTGCTTTCTACAAGGCTTCTAAATGGTGATGAAACAAGCACATTTGGCATCAGAGCAGCTGGAGTAAAGTATAACCCCCCTCCTTGCTGCCTCTCCAGCCCTTACCCTACTTCCCTCACTCCCTCCCCTCCTTATCCCTTGTCCCTCCCTCTCTCTCCCGCGCTCTCTCTCCCTCTCCCTCCAACACTCTCAGCCTTCCACAGAATCCCTCGGCTTCATTCCAGTTCAACATGTTGCCTGAACGATGCTGCGCTCCACAGTTCGAGCTCTCCTTCCCACCTCCAGGACCAACGCCAGCTCCCTGCATTTGAAGGAGCTTGGTGAGGGGCAGGCGAAGGCAAAGCCAGGGGACGAAGCGGAGCGCCCGGCACCAATCTCCGTGTGGCGAGAGGCGATGCGGGGGAGACGGTACCTGCTGGATAGGAGCGAGAGCTCCACGGGGAAGCAGAAGTCCACGGACTGGCTGTACGAGTCCTACTACTGCATGAGCCAGCAGCACCCCCTCATCGTGTTCCTGCTGCTCATTGTGATGGGTGCCTGCCTGGCGCTGCTCGCTGTCTTCTTTGCATCCGGACTGGTGAGAATTTCTTCCCAGCTAAGGTTCATGTGATGACGGGACTGTGAGTGAGGGACAGGCTCTCTGTTGATGTTACTGATCACACCTTACTCAGCATGTGCCAGGGAGACCAGTCAGACTCCTCACTATGAGCCATGGTGGTGAACACACATGCGGAACAGTCCGGGCAGTTTGCATGGATGAGTTATTGATTTCTGTGGGGTTTGCCCTCCTGTTTTGCACCCTGGAAGATGGGACACGTACACAGATTGTTACACATTGAGGGTGAAAAAAAATTTGTGGTCAGTTCAAGATTTCTTCAAGGCGGCATTTTAAAAATGAGGTCTATACTAGCTTCTAAATACAGTTTGAAAATGTTTCGGACATGTTTCAGCTTTATGTGTTTGTTCAGAAAGTGCAATGCATTTTGTTAAATGAGGAGTTTGATTAATATTTGAGGATCATCTTGGAAAGTGACAGAATTTGATAAGCTTATAAGAGCATTACAAACCAAGTGGAGAAATTCTATGCAAAAAAGATAAGTTTGTTTTCGTAATGATGTCCCATAATGATATCTTTTTCTGAATGCAAGAATATTCTGAATGAATAGAGATTTGAAATTTTAAAACAAAAATCTAAGATTAACAGGAAAAAATCTTTAATGAAACTTTCCATATCCAAAAATAAGTAAATAATAAACTACTGGTATATCTTAATAATTAAGTTTTACTTTTTTCTTTCTTGTATTTTCATGTGAGATTTGAAAAATAGCTGGTATCTTATCGTTATTAAAAGAGACCCCATGACAGCGTGTTTCTGTGAAAAGTGATCAAAAAATTTGTAAAACACATTTGTTTCCAAGATTAAAATGAACACATACTGTCAGCTGATGATTCGTATTTGCATAGTGAGAGATGTACACAACTATATAATTGCTTATTTCAGAATTGTCTGCTTTCTAGCTGTGTTAGTTATGTGACATTGCATTATTTTTCAGTTGCTGTTCTGAACTGTCCGTGGTAGAAAACGAGGCCAAATAATTGCGACCCTCTCCGAGAAAATTTCACACGTTAAATGTGAAATTGAGTCGATCATGTGTTCTGCCGACCTCTTCTCTGGCTAGTTTCCAGTTTTACAATAATAAATAAGCATTTGTTTAAGTTGAGAACAGTAGTGGTGTCTTTCAGGGATGGGAGTTTTACTGTCATAATATATTAATTCTTTGTTAACTTTTCATCCACTTTTCGTACTTGACCATTTATGTGTTTATATATGTAAAATATATGCATAATTTTTCAATTTAACTGCAAAGTAAAGTGGACTACTATGCATGCTGAATTAGTTTTTTATTGTTACTAAAAATCACTACTTGTTCGTGCAGTTAATGTTTTCCGTTTTGTTCTTGGCGTTTGAACCAATCAGACATTTCTAGGTTAGCAGAGAAATATCCATGTCAGATTTTGCATTTCAAACTAGTATTTCTCATACGGACTGTTATTCAGAGTGCTGAACGTTGCTGTTCTGCCGCTCTCTCTGCAAACTCTCCCCCTCTTGGCTTGATGACCTAAATCTTGTGTAGATGCTGAACTTGCCTGGTGAGACCAGATCTACCATCTCAGTGACTGAGCACATCACATCGATTGGGAAAAGCACTTTGAGCTCACCCCTTGCTTGCAGGGTCGGTTAGAGACCCTGCCGTCATACCTCTGCCGCTCTCCCCCATGACCCCTTTCCACGCGACCACTCGTGCCTGCTAAGAAAATCCATTTCAACGCACCCCACACATCGCGCCACAACACAGCGACTGTTGCGCGTCCTCGTTCGGCCCTTTTCCACCCTTGTTTAAGGGGATGGCTGGATGTGCTTTGGGACCCGGAACTGGTGAGGTGATCCCTACAGCCGCCCTGAAAGAATTCTCTTGCAATTTTCATCATTGTGCTGAGAACCAGGGGTTTTCTGAAAGGCGGAGGTTATTCATTATATATGGAGCTTCCATTTTTGTACTCTTGAGAGGCTTAATCCACGCTCCCGTACCGTTCAGTTTGTGCCTTTTTTGCTGTAAATTGACTTTCAGAGACAGAATTTGAAATGTCAAAGCGTTGCACTTTCGATAAATGTCGACAGCACAGAAAAAAATTGAGTTTCATAAGTAACCTTAGTTCTCCAGAATGACTTCATTAACATGCTGGAAAGTCAACATTACTCAAGATCACTGTTAACTAAGAAAATACTGGTTGAGTTAAACCCATAATGGTATGTATCATAAACGAAACTATGGCGAGCTCAGCGATGAGGAAGGGCTGAGATGGCCAGCCACTGTAGGGCTGTCGTGTTTTACGAGGCAAAAACACAAGAGCAGCGTTGGCTGAGCAGGAACTCTCTGTCTCTAGAAAGGCTTATGAATTTACTGTGAGCTGATCGTTGTGTAACAACACGATGGACATCTTCGCTGGTGACATCCTTTCACCATAAAGATGTACGAATTGTAGAGCAAACTTTACCCGTGATTGATTCTCCCTACAAAATGATGTGGTCGTGGCAGCGTTATTAATTAAATACCGTGGAATAGTATATTTATTAAGGAACTCTTTTTCTGAAGTGAAGGTGTAGAAGGGGTTTACAGAACACCTATGATGGCAGCTGCAGTCACCTTGGCTGCTCCTATACTGTACAAGAGGGGGATTTGAAGGTGGGAAGAGTAACAGACTCACTGAAAGTAGGCAAAAACTTGTAGATAGCTGGTAGCAAAGTGCTTAGAGCTTTTGCCTTTGGATCCCAAGGTTGCAGGTTTGATCCTCTCCTCTTGCTATAGTACCCTTGAGCAAGGTACTTACCCTAAGTTGCTCCAGTAAAGTTGCACAGCTGCATAAATGGCTAAATAATTATAAGCTTATGATAATTGTAACCTTGACATTGTAAGTTGCCTTGAAGGAAAGTGTCAGCTAAATGAATAAATGCGAAAACTTTGTTAGGCTTGATAGGGCAACAGTTGCATGGGTTGGTCCTGACCCCTATTTCAATTCTAGGTTAGTCCCAGCCCCATAACTGTATGTCACCCAAAATGTTCATCTTTGTGTCTTTTCTGCTGGATCTGTAGGTGGTTTAGCATAATGTTATACATCAGCCTGAGTGCAAGCTCCACTTTAGACTGGGAGAAGTCTGGCAAAAGCCAACGTTCTTTGTTAAGGGAGAGGAGAGCTTTGTCACAAACTATTTGCCTGTACACTGACAAATGAAAAAGGGCACTTATGAAACCAGAAATAATTTGGAGTGCTCCATGCTTTCATTTTTTTTTAATGCACTCATGCAACCATCACATCATAATGTGAAATAAAGCTGTTCCCTACAAATAGTAATTTTTCATCCTTCGCAGGGAATCCATTTGGTGAGGGACATTAAAAAACACACTTTCTGCCTTTAACTTATATATCTAGAATTATTCACACATCCCAAAAAGTGCTCACTTAGAGGGTGTTCTCAGCCAAAATGAACACCACTGTCTTTTCCTAAGGTAGCATACTGGTTCAAATCACACCTCCTGTTGTAGTACTGCTGTGCAAGATGTTCACCTGAACTGACACAGTAAAAATTACCCAGCTGTATAAATAGGTGAAAAAATTCCAAGTAGCTTAATACTGTGAGTGTCTTTTGGAAAAAAGACTTCAGTTAAACAAGCAAATGTAAATGCTGCCAGGTGGGAAATAAACATTACAGTATTTTAAATAAATGAAATAACTTTTTTTAACATTTAGCATCACAAATGCTGGGTGTTTTTAACAGTTCAACTCTGGATCTAGTGTAACGCATTACTAATCAAAAATGGAGAAAAAAACCATTTTATGGTGCGTGTGCCTTTGATTGACTCCTTTTTTCACTGAGTTTTGCAGCACTTGGAATTAGTTTTCCTGTTTGACATTAAGTAGTGAAAAGCACTTGCCCCTTTCTGGATACGCAGGGCCGGCAGCGACTCTGGCTTTATCACATTTTATGCTGGCAGGCAAATTGATAGGTTGACATGTGATGAAGGAGAAGTCATAATCCCTTTCTGAAATGTTCCGTTTTCTACTTGTCTACAGGATATTGAAGACCACATAGCTTTCGTAATCACAGTTCCCACCGCACTGGCCATTTTCCTGACCATCTTCATCCTGGTCTGCATAGAGTCTGTGTTCAAGAAGCTACTGCGTGTGTTCTCCTTGGTGATCTGGGCCTGCTTGGTTGCCATGGGTTACCTCTTTATGTTTTTCGGAGGCATCATCTGTCCCTGGGACCAGGTAAGATTACCTTGGAAAGGTACTTGTTTTACATTCGTCTGCTGCCTAGGTATGAACTGTCACAAGAAACTTGCCATTGATTAAAGTGTTCTTAAGGGGGAAAAGTGGTCAGTTAATCTGCCTCACTCTTAAAATGAATGACATGCCTAATTTAATGAAGTGGGGATATGGTATAAAGCTAATTAAAGGAGTATGAATAAATGTGTATTTCTTTTAATTAGGCTGACCAAGAGACCAGTCAAAAGCTCTCTAGTGGTTTTCTCCTTTTCAATTTATGTTAGTTCTGTCCTAAAATACATCAGTTTTCTTGCGTACATGTTTGAGGTATTAAAGATGTATTTGAGTATTAAATTATGTTAAGTTTTATTAACTCACTTTTTCTGCTTCATTGCGTGGCTGTTGCTTTTATTTTAAGCACGCAATTTTACTGTATATTTTCACAGCTGCATTTTTCTAAAAGCTCTTCAAAGGCTCTGGGATAAAACTGTTGGTCTCTGCTTGGGATGGGAACCTTTAACCTTTTACATTTACATTTATTCACTTAGCAGATGCTTTTGTCCAAAGTGACTTACAACGGATACTATGTAGTGTTATGAGCCCACACACCTTATTCACCAAAGTGACTTACACTGCTAGATACACTACTTACAAGGGGTTACTCATCCATGCATCAGTGAAACACACTCACTCTGTGACACTCACACACACTGTGGGGGAACCTGAACAGCATGTCTTTGGACTGTGGGAGGAAACCAGAGCACCCAGAGGAAACCCACGCAGACACAGGGAGAACATGCAAACTCCACACAGACTGAGCGGGGATCGAACCCACGTTTTCGCACCACCCAGGCGCTGTGAGACAGCGGCGCTCCTTTTGCTGCTTCTCTTCTAAAAATATGATTTTCTTTGAAACAATTTTAAAAACTCACCTGAATGCACAATGAAACAAAAAAATTAAAGGGCAGCACATTTTCACCATGATATAAGTAGAGTGTTAAAAAAGTTGACAAACATGAACTCCATAAAATCTAATAATGAGTTTATTGTATCAGAACATCTAAATAGATAGATACATATATACATCAATTTGAAATGTGCTTAATTTTTTAAAATCCATTTAAATTTATTTCAGTGTAGGCGTACACATTGTATTCTATCATGAGTTTGTTGCTGTTTACTGTGTATTATTAAGCTGCATAATAAGTGATGTAGCATTATTATGCACGTGTCACAGTTAAAGTACACTAGACAGCCTGTATTTTCCTTGAGCAACTGTATATGAGAGCTGGTCTTAGCTAGTTTTTGCATGGAAATTTAGTTCATGGTTTGAATACAGATGTAATCAGTATTTTTCTTGCATGTGTTCATTCTAGCACCGGATTACATTTCTCACTCTTATACAGATTTTGCACAAGGCTGGAAGAAGGAGAAAAGAGAGATTAGAATTTAAACGAAAATGAAAGCCATGTGTGGTACGGCTGGCCGGGTCTTCCTGTGTTTGTGCTCCTCTGACCGGCACATGCGCATCTGTGTGTCCTCGTCTGGCGCAGTGTGTTCACTTGGCATGTCACTGGGGTCACAGAGGGTTCATGTTTCCCGTCAGACAGCCTCAAACATCTTGTTTCTCTCTTCGCTAATATTTCTGGGTTGAACCTTATCACTCTTTTGTTACGTAACAATATATTTAGCTTCTGCAATATTAATATCTGTTTCCAGTTAATTTCCTCTGGTGCTGCGACTATATAAAACAACATTTTCTTAAACCTCTAGCTAAGCGCATCACATTTAAAAGCATTTGTTTTATTTGGTCTTTATCCTTGGCTTTTTGTCTTTTTCTGTGCAAAGTGAACAAGTCAGGAGGCCACTGTGATGAAATCCTCTGAGAATCATATCACAGTACACCGCGGTGACATGTTCAGTGGTGCTTAGTTTGAGCAGGCGAGAGCAGTGTTGTTTTTTCACTGTGCTTCCCTTCACTGAGTCTCAGGCATGAATAATAAATGAACGAGCCAGTTCAAAATTAATAAGCCATTAACAAGCCACCCTGTGCGTGATACAATAACCACTGTTTTAGAATGCCGCTTTATAGTCATTCATTGCGGCTTTTTTGTGGCTTTCTCTGCTCGAGATCTCCTACCCTACATACCTAAAGAGGCATCGGTGGTGACTGCTATTTAAGGCTTTGCTCTTCACTCCTATGGGGCAGCAAACTCCCTGTAATATAATTTTATTGCTGCACAGCCAACAGCGTCTTTATGATTTCATCACGTTGAAGTCATCGAAGGTAATGAAAACTGTCCAGACTTATATGAAGGCTGTCATAACCTGCTACAAAGCATGACAGAGTTACTCTTTAGGACAAGATGACACAAGAACTTGTGTCACATGTAAAATAATGTTTTAAATGTCACTGTCATATGTCACCTGTCTTGACTCGTGAGGTGCGGCGCTTCTGTCGAGTTGTTTGGTGACACTTCTGTCGTAGAGGTTGTCCAACATTGCCTCCACTTACAAAACCTTGCTTTCTAAGTGGAAACATCGCAATGGTGACTTTTTAACGTAAAGTCCTCCAAAGAGGTTTGAACAAGAGTTTGCACTGACTGCACAGTATAAGTTTAGCTTTTCGAACCACTGCATGTCTAGCTAGCTTATGTGGTTATAAAATTAATTAAAAGTGTTCAGAACTTACTGAGAAGACTTTGCGAGTGTTTTTAAAGCTTATTGCTAATTTTCAGTTTTTTTATCCATTGTCATGTTTGTCCATAATATCTTGATATCAGTATTTCCTTGCTAAGGTACATTGGAACATGGGTTTTACTCAGTCATTGTACATTTCCACAGTTAAAGGAACTACCCTGTCGTACCTTGGCCACACAAATAACACTATACAAAACAGGAAAACAGGCTGGAAACCTTTAACATGACGGGGGGCTATCCTTTCATTAAGTGCCATTGAACTGTTGTCAACTTTTGGTGACAAGTGCTTCCAGAAAGTTCTGTGCTTCACTGATGCTATTAGTGCTGATCGGGGTGTTTTTGTTGTCATTGCATTCATCTGCCTTGTTGCCGGTTGTCTTCTTCTTCTTATCCCTTGGGCTTTCCTCAGCATTACAGCCTTTTCTAAGAGAATCTGTTCTTCACATATAATGCATAAACATAAGTGTGCGTGAAGAGACAACCACACACAAGCACATTTACTTGTCAGTCACTTTATTAGTTATACCTAGCTTTTACTGGGTAGGACAACCTTGTGAATTCTTCAAAAGCATGAATTTAACAAGGTGTTGGAGACATTCCACAGTGGTCATGGTCATTGCTCATTCAATACCTTCACTTTCCTGCTGCTTTTTTTTGCTACCACATTAATGAGTCTCATTAGACCAGGCAATGATTCTGTACTTCTCACTCACCACGTTTTGTGATGCACTTGCCCGGTGGGGCTTCATATTTCCTGATCTGAATGGGGAAGTGTCGAACCAAACATGGACTACTGCTGCTGTAGCCCATCTGCTTCAAGGTTTGGAGATTTGTGCATTCTGAGATGCCCTTCTGCATACTGCTGTTGTACTGTATTGTGTTTTTGCTTATTTTTGCCTCAACCTGTTATCATGCAAAAGTCTTTCCATTGTACTATGGTCTCTGATGTCATCAAGGGCTGCCACTACCTTTAAGTAATTCAGCCTAAAAATGTTTACTAGGTACAACATATTGCCTACTGGCTACAGCCATTGCTTTGGAATTGAAATACCCAGGTTTGCACTCCCCATTCCTGTTGTAGTACTGTTGTAGTACCCAAAGCACTTACCCTGGATTGCACAACAAAAAATATCTTGCTGTCTTGTTTGCATTTCATGACATTTAGTATATTTCAATCTTTATCAAGTGTCAGTAAAAATATAGAAATTTCATAATGACAAGTCCTGACAATTTTGAGGTTTCTAGGTTATACAGTTTCAGGTGAAGGTATTGTGTAATGTTGTCAGGACACATTTTTATGATAGCTTTTTCAGATGTTTTACTATGCTATGACTGGTATCAAGTCATAATAACTGTCATTACCTTTTACCTGCCACGGTATGTTCTTGACACAGTCAGGACAGCATTATGTAGGCATCAGAAAAACACGGATGTGGGATTTCAACCTGCAATCTCAAAGTCTAAAAGAAGCAACTCCAACCACTGCACTACCTGCTTTTGTCCCAAGAGATCTTCATAACCTAGAATTTTTTCATTTTGCCAATTTTTGTACTGTGGCAGCTCAGATCTGTATCTAGAGTCCAACTAAAAGCCTCACACTGACATTGAGCCCACAAGTCTTTTTTAGAAAGAGCAGTTCCTTAAGGACTACACTACCATTTGCCCTGCAGGTGCTAGTTAGTGTGTCTTAGCCTAAGGCAGGAAAAATGTGCTTTAATTTTGCTCAGTAGAAGCATATCCAGAATTATGACTAAAATGTTGATACTTATCTCCACAACTTTCTGATAAATATCTGTGTGCTGCTATTCCGTGTGTTGATCACTCTGGATTTAGAGCATTTGCCCCCGTCTAAAGTATGGCCATAGGGATGTTGCCCTGACACTCACAATACCTACTCCTAACCTACAGTTGTGTCTGAAACCTTCTCCTCCAGTGGCCTGTTTCACCTCGAACCCTGGCGCAACTGCTACACCACACCCCGGTCTTTCTCAGCAGTGGCCCCAGGTACAAAAAAGCACTCAAAGCAGTGTTTCGGGGAAAAATGTGCTCGTGCTGGTTTACGCTTTTAAAGGATAATGACCGCATGTCTGTTAGTATTTGTGCTGGTTTTCTAATGTCATACACACCACTGGATCAACTCTAACCACCTTGCTATACTTGTGCTTAGTTGTGGTCTTCTTTTGCTGTCTGATTATGCTTTGCAGCCTCCTGTGTGTGTTTTATACTACCAAGTACATTCTGTGCTGATATGTTCTGTGACATTTGAGTGTCATTTTGGATAAGAGCATCCGTGACAATACAAAACACAAAAAGTAACATAATACTCCTGTGGGAAAAAAAAAAAAAAAACTGTTATGCTTTCACAAGGGCACCTTTCACAGATATCAGCTTTTGGGTTCTGGACTGCAGGGCTCAGTCCTTTTGCATCGCAATGAACCAGGCTGCCAGTTGTTCTGTGTTCACTCGACGTGTGAGCGAGCCACGCCTATGATGTGGATGGATGAAAGATACTTTAAAGCCTGGTCTTCAAATGTGACCGTGATAATAAAAGATTCAGGAGCATCTTTGTCCCCATGTGACAGTTTCCTTTGTTTTTGCGGTTTGTTTGTTTGTTTTCTGTTTGTGCCTTTGTTTTCTCATCTGGCTTACACCCAAATGACGTATCAGACGGCTGGAAGCAGACATGTAAAATAATCATTTTCACATGAACTGATTTTGCAGCATATTCGCTCTTTAATTGTAAAAGCTTTGACTCGCGTTGTCCCTGAAACTAGAGTTTCCATCACATTAATTAAGACAGGATTTGGCAGAAATCAGGGGGGAGGAAAAAAAATAGATGATCTGTATTCTGGAGTTATGTGACCATGAAGAGTTTCAGCAGTGGAATTATGCACTATGGGGTTATGGTGGATTTCTTCTCAAAGCAAACATAAGGATGTCCAAAATATCACATTTACTCGTCGAGCTTACATTTTGATCATTATGCTGTTTTATCATGTCTTAAACTAACAGTTTTCATGTGCACATTAATAGAAAAGGTTCAGCTTGTTAATGTTTTATTTATCAGACACATTGATCAAAGTGAGCTTCATATACTAAACTACTTACTATGAGTTACCTATTTATATAGCTTGCTTATTTTTACTGTATTCGTTCAGGGTTAATACCTTGATAAAGAGCACCACAGGAGGAGTGGGGATTCTAACCCAGGTTCTTTGATCCCAAAGTGACACCTCCAACCACTTTACTACCTGGTGTGTCACAACTAACAGTAAAAACATGAATTCATTATAAAATGCTGAAGCTACAAGCATAGAAACTAGTTTTGTATTCTATATTCTAAAAGAGGAGGTGCTTATGATATGTGGATCGATGTACCTCATTATTAGTTTAGCCTAACTGTCCATTTTCAGTAGGCTATTGCACATACAGTGTGTGTGTTGTATGAACTTTGAGTGAGACACAGAGCTTTTCAGTAAATTGTGCTTTTTCACCAATGACGCATAATACGAACAATGAAAAATCTATGTGACTTCCTGCTCTGTGCTGACTGCAGCACCATCAGAGCAAAATTTAATGGAGGACTTGACAGATCCTGTGAAGTTATGGGTCGTAAGGGTGAAAACTGCTTTCAGGGTTGTGTTCGTGGTGGAAGAACTCCACCAGTCTTACACTGCAGCTTTTCTGTCGAGTGGAAACACATCACTATAGTTTGCTATATATGATTCCTCTAGTCTCATTCACAGTGGCAGTTAATCTATTTTAAGAGGTCAATAACTGCAAAGGGCTCCAAAATGGGTACACATTTGAGGGGGAATTGCACTCAAATTTGAGGCCATAATAACCACTTGTTTTCTAAAGGTGATCACTACTCACAGACTTCACTTTGCCACTTGCCACAATTCTGGTCTGAGTACAGGCAGTCCCCAGATTACGAACGAGTTCCGTTCCTAAATCTGTCTTTAAGTCGAATTTGTATCTAAGTTGGAAAAGTTAGGTACGGTTTGTGTCTAACGTCAGTCAAATGTTTGTCTTAGTATATACTATATAGTGTACCTTTCTATCCATAAAAAAACATTAAAGAAAACCTTCCAGATTCACGAAAACATCTTTAACATAATAATAATAATAATAATAATAATAATAATAATGAATGTAACTTCAGTATTTGTAATAGAGAGAGAAAACAAATTAAAGTCAAATACAATAACATACACGAGACCCTGTTAACAGCAATGTGGTTTGACTGAAAAAAATGTATTAATGAAGTGGGCAGGAGACCAAGGTATGTGTGTGGACCCAATCACAGAATCTTTATTGTTGATACACGAGGGAGCGGACAAGAGTCGTGGTTGGGGACAGCGTGGGTTGGTCGATGCACGCATGTTGATTTCGGGGCGAATCTGAAGTCGTGGTCAAGGAGGTGATGCCTGAGTCGGGAGCCGTGGACATCAGGAATGGGGAACAAGGGATGGAGGAGTACAAGGGACTGGGAAGGACGGGTAGGTCATTGATGGTTCACTCATGACCGCAGAAGTTACGGGTTTCTCGGATGAGATTACGCAACAGGGGGGTACAGGTGGGGCTTCTTTATACCCTGTTGCTCTGATTTCGGGCAGGTGCAGGCGTTTGGAGAGAGGTTGCGGACGTGACAGAGCGAAGTCTTTGTCCTGCCTTGGTCCCACACGCCCATGTGCCGATGAACCACTGTAGACGCGCAATGCTTTGATGCTCGTCACAAAGTAGCGCGCATTTCTTATTACAAACCATTGTATGTAACATTGTGTGTAATTTTTTTCTATAATTGGCTTTACTGGGGTTGGTCCGTATCTATGGGTTGTACGTAAGTCGGATGTTTGTAACCCAGGGACTGCCTGTAATTACATGTAAAATACCAAATGGACCACCTGTGGTCATATGTCAGCGGTCACTAAACACCACACTTTCCCTCTTGAGCTATATGCTTTCCTCCAGTCTGCAGGAATGAGGAAAATTAAAAGTGAGTCAGAAGCTATGCTGAAATAGGCCCCTTTTTGTCAAATTAAAACGACTTTGACACGAATCACTGCTGACCCTGCAGTTTGTGTTATTTATTGTATTTAATTTTCAAGGTATAAAAGTAATAAAATAAATAGGCAAGGAAAAGGTTGCGTTAATTAACTACATATTATAGTTGGGAAAAGCTAAATCAAGCAGATATTAAATGGGTTCTTTTGAAATGTGGCCTCTTTTGGCTTTACATCATTTAGCTCATGAAAAGAACAGACTGGAATCTCATCTTTCATTTATTCTCTTTTCTTATGCAGGTGGAGGGATTTCGCTTTGAATTTCTGGTGTTCACTTCTCTGTGACTATATATAATTACTTTTCATGAGAAAAATCTAAACATTCAAATTAAATGTGCTCACATTAAATTCTTGTATTGATGCTTTAATATTTCAGTGCATTGTGAGAACAGCATCCCCGTGGTGTTTCGTATTACGTTAGCTTTTTGGTCATGATATCACTGGCCAATTTATTTGTATGTTTCATAATGCAACACCATTAATCACCATATATTTTATAAAAAAAGAAAAAGAAAAACTCAGATCACCAGTGTCATGCTCCTAGTTTGGTAAAAGTACACATCGGATACACACTTCAGTTAAATAAAAGTAGCTATATTTCACAAGTGTGGTACAACACAGCTGGTGACACAACTTTGTGCATTCCGATGATTCAGTCAAGCTCACAAACAATATTCATGTCTCTTGGTGCTGCTGGCCTGAGAGCTTTGGAGTAATCCACTTCTGGTGAGTCACGCTATGTCAAGCACAATAAGAGCCAATGGTGTATTTACATTGACGCAAGCGAAAGCAAAGCATACATTTTACAAGTGTAGCTGCGTGTTTCGAAAAGGAGGTGATCTCAGCAGGCATTCAAGGTTGAAAGTACACTCAGAGATGAACACCTTTTAATTCGCTTCTGTCATTATACCTGTACACATTTAGCAATACAGGGAAAATAAAACAATAAGGATCTCTTGATGTATGCACAATGAATGGAGGGTTTGAAGACCTTCACGTTGAGCTTCCCTCACCTTCAGTTGAGTCATGACACAGAAGCCCTGTGGTCTGTGTTTTTCTCCAAGCGCCAAAATCAATCACACATCAATCACCTGCTCCTCTTTTTATGGCATCTCTATCTATCTATCTATCTATCTATCTATCTATCTATCTATCTATCTATCTATCTATCTATCTATCTATCACACACACAGTCTACAACCGCTTGTCCCAAGCAGGGTCACGGCAAGCTGGAGCCTAACCCGGCAACACAGGACCCAAGGCCAAGGAGGGAGGGGACACACCCCAGACGGGATGCCACTCTGCCGCAAGGGACCCCAAGCAGGACTCGAACCCTAAACCAACCATAAAACAGGGACCAGCCAAACCCACCACACCCGCTGTATTCAGATAACCATATTCATGAAAGAAGTGAATAACATTATCTCAGGTAATCAGCACCCGCAGAGATCAGTATAATGAATTGAACTTGAACCAGAGTAAATCATTCATTGAACACTTGAACCAGAGTAAATCATTCAGTTTTAAGTATTAGAAAATGATGTCACATCTATCAGAAGACAATAAATCCTTACAATTAATAGTACATTTATAAGATGTTCAGTTCACTCGTTATTACTCAACGGTTAATTAAATGTCCTATGCAAATGTTCAGCTTAATGTCCCATGTTAAGTCCTATGGAAAGGAGTTAGGAGTAACCTTTCATAAGCTTTAGAGATGATGTATAGGAAGCGCAGCTGAACTGTGCAAACACAGCTACTGAACCATGAAAAAAATTACAGAACGCTGCCAGTATACATATTTTATGCACTTTATACCTTCCCCCTTGCTGTCTCAGTCATTTGTCATTTATCAGAGACAAATGGAGGAGGTCGAAGATCATTTGAATGATGAGCGTCAGAACAGCACTCATCCTCTACTACATGTATTAAGCAAATGTTTCTTTCACTAAGATGTATTGTTACCTGTGACATAAAAAAGATAAAACAATTTTGCTCAATATAAGATAAACATATCTTTTTTACCGCGTAACTGGCTACGCAGGCTCTCTGCAGCTTTATTCGGCTTGACCTCAGTTCTCTTGAATTATGCTCTAAATTGTCGTTTGTAATGTGGCTCTGCCCTGATGATATATCGGTTTATACCTAGCCAACATGTGTTTTTTTAATTAATTTAATTAGCTGTTTATTTATTGGCTTGTTTATTAAATTTAAAGTCATTCAGGACATTTAGTGTGATTGGTCTAAATCTATATTATTTCTGTTTGAGTGGAAGGACAATGGAGGTTTTTGTTATTTAAGTAAACAAAGGACTAAAAACAAAGCAGAATAAAAGTGTTTGCAGGACAACATAATACGTTCTTTTTATCCAGTTCTGCGCCACTCCCCTGGTTCGTGCGCCAGGCTGATGCTGAACACATCATTAAATGAAACAATGGAACACAAAATTAAGCCGCAAACAACAAAAGGTGAATAAGGGAAATGTTCATTCTTGTTGAATAATACCACAGAATGATAACATTTAAAAAAAAAAAAAGCAAAAAACTATACAAATAAAACACTCAGGAAAGCAAAACTGCCGATTAAATTCAAGTGCCCTCGTGTCCAGTGTCTAAATTAAAGCATCAGACTAGCGCAGTCAAATAAACAAAAAGGTGCAGTTTGACCAGCCGAAGGTGTGATGTGTCAGGATGGTTACGCTGTAGGTTATACAATACACTAGTCGTAAGAATTACGAAAACACTATTGCAAGGACTTTCAGTTTTCCATTTCTAACAATGATGAAGCATGTTACCATGCAATGAATAAATGGAAATCATTTTTACTGCAAGAACATTCTTGGTTATGTCTTTTTTTTCACGTAATTGAAATTTTCTTTTCCCATGTCCACGATCTCTATGTATCTATATTTATATATGATTATTTTAAATTAGGAAATCTTTAATTTATAGGTAGAAGTACAAGGGGTCCTAGACTGAGCCCTGCCAGCCCTGAGGATGGGCTACGGTGTCTGCAGTGTATCGTACGGCAACCGAGTTTGCAAAAATTTGGCACGGTGAACTTTCAGCTTCGTGACGAGTCAGATGAAAATAAGAAGCCAGCTGGGGAACTTACATTAAATTTATTCATTTAGCTGATGCTTTTCTCCAAAACAACTTACAATGTTAGTCTACCTACAATTATTTACCCCTTTATACAGCTAGGTAATTTTTTTTTTTTTTTTTTTTTAAATGAGTGGAGGAACTTAGGGGAAGCACTTTGCTCAAAGGTACAACAACCAGAGGTGGGGATCAAACCTGTGACTTTGGGTTCCAAAGGGAACACCTCGAACCACTATGCTGCCAGCTGTCCCCAGTTCATGTATAAGACTGGGCTGGCGAATGACCGAGAGGGAATGAGGCGGTTTCTCTGCTCTCCAGTGCCGTTCAGTATCGTTCTGTGCTCTCCTCTGCTGCCCTGTGCTGTACAGTGCTATGCTTAATACCATTACATCCATCGTGGGTTTCAAACTAAATACATTCAGTGAGATCATAGCGTTTATTCTCAGGATTAGGAACGGGCACCTCCGTACAGCTGCCGTTCAGTAAATTGCCCCCCAAACCTGACTTGAATACATTGACAAACACTGCCCGTGCTCCCAGGAACCCAAAGGCGACAGACTGTACTTTCATGCAGACTGATATTTACCAAACAAAAAGGCCCTAGAGGAGAGGATGATCCTGCTGTCTGGAGATATTGCTTCTGTGGCTTCCAGTTTGCTGAGTCCCTTTGTGGATTTTGGGAGACTTTCAACAGATGACACACAAAGCTACGCCTCAGAACAATGCAGGAATGAGTGCCAGCGAGCCTGCTATAATAACACATCCATTTTCCAAACCCAGTCGTGGAACCCGTTCTTGTTCCAAACTATAAGGAATAGAGTTAATGAAATGTACGACTCTTGGATGAGGACTTCAGGTGTTCTTAGTGCTACGTTCCAAAATTGGAAATGACACATTGTGCAGCCGCCATCAAATAACAGCTAAAACCATAGAAAGCAACAAAATTAACAGAAAAAAAGTTCCCCTGGTTTGCAGCGCAACGTAACTGACAGATTTTGGCTCTGGAAACTTAATAATCAACAGATTTTGAAGGGAATTAAAAAAACATCTTTTGAAAAAGCAGCAGATGCCGACTAAAAAATGACAAGCACACTGGCAAGGAGGAAATTTACTGTACCGTAGATCATTATTGGATACCCATGTTTATACATGGTTATTGCCGTTATTGTTATTGTGCTCTTGAACCTTCTTCAGACTCACCACCGGGATTAAGAGATTTCACAGACTGACAGTGACTCTTGTGAACCACTGCAGACGTTTCGGATTTCACTAATTATGAAAGTACACGTTAACACGCCTGCAGCTGGACTAAATGACCAAATTGTTTTGTGGTCCAGCATATTTTGCATATTTTTTATGATCATTTAGAGTACCAGTGAAAAGTGTGAGTCCACTTGGGTAACCTGGGCAACACCTGCATGGGACAAACTGGGCGCAAGTGCAATAGCAAAGCAATACGCTAGTGTCCGACATCTCTGGGAACAGTAGGGGAAGAGCTGGGACAATATGGAGCCTCATCCGATTCTTGGTTTCATGCATCTTGGAAAAAAGGGTTTACTCTCACTTTTCACTGTAATATCTTAATTATTACACATTCCTTTGATAACACAATGCAGCAAAAAATTTTGTCTTGTTTTTCCCCATTGGTTTGTACTATATGTGAGTTTTTAGAAAAATATTGCACATTCCTGAAATTTGCAAATTTTGGCAAATTTTGGCACCGGGTTCCAAGCATTGAATATTCCAGTACCTTTTAGGACCTTTCTAGAGTGTTTTGGCACTTTTTAGAATATTCTGATGGCTTCTGGAATCTTCCAATGGCTGTAAAGCACCAAACTGAAACTGACAGTCTAGAAGAATTAGTGGTATTTTTGTAATCAGTGAACTTGAATCAATCATAATCAACGCAAAAATCAACAGAACTATGAACTTTGAAAAATTTTGTTGCGTTGTGTAATTGCACTTGTTATAAAGAAGCCAGCGCTACATCCTAACAATGTGAAAACGAAAATTACCATCTGTGGTGTTGATTTCCCTTAATTTGTTCAATCAAAATGTTTATGTGCTTATGGTATCAATGGAAACTCCAGCAATTCATAATGGCTGTTTTTTTTCTGTTGTCTGAGGGTAATTATTTGCAAATTACTTTGGAGCACAGACTAGATGTTTGCCTGGAACAAATGAGAGCATTTAAAATTGCAAATGTATTATTGTGATAGTTCATATTAGGCAGCCACAAAAAGTGGCCTTCCTGAAAAGAAAAAGAGATGGCCCCTATCGGTTCCCCCAGGTGGGGGATGGTTGAGTCAGTGATTAATTCAGACTGGAACATCCCCCAAGGAGCCGGGGTGCAGGTGCGAGGCTGTGGCAGAGCTATTTCTGTTCATCAGGAATCGAGAGCTGAAATTTGTGCGGCTCCATCACTGCAGGATCGTAGCCTTGCTGAAAAAACTAAACAAGGAATTATGTGAAGTTTTGGCTTTTTGACGAGTTGGTTTTTTGTTCCTAGCTGACCGTGTTTTGCTTCACTTCCAGGATGTGAGTGAATGCATGCTATTGTGTCTAGAAAGTGTAATGAAAATAGCTGGGAGTGTGGTGGAAATACGAGGAAAAGTTATTTGCTCAGTGTTTGAAATGAATGACAATACAAAGCTGTGTTTTCATAAACTACAAGACACTGTGAATTTCTCGAATGTGACTGGAGTATCAGTTCCACCTCGGGCAAGCGCAGGGTTGTAAAGCAGCCCAGATGTACACTAATGATATACTGAATTTCTTCAATGAACTTCTTCTAGGGGAGTGCTTTTGAGGGTTTTCAAAACTGTGATAATTTTTAAGATGTTTACTACAGAAAATGGGAAACCCGTACATTGCCAAAAGAAATTGGGGCAATTGGGCCAAAAGTGGTTATGTCTTTTTTTTAAAATTACTTCTCTATGTTTAGCACTGTGCAACACACTCTTTTATTGGAGCTAAAAGTAAATTATAATGCTATTATGTGTTTTTCCATTTAATCTAGAATGGAACAACCAAAGAAAGTCTCATTAATTCTTTTTTTCAGCAAAATATTTTGCAAAACTAGCAAAGTCAGTTAATGAGGGAGGGCCTCTATATAACAGTAATATACTGTATTATCTGGGTCCCTACAGGTATGTATGTAGATACTGTCTCTACCAGACCTACATTTTGCAATAAGCACAACTTTATCTTATAGCAGAAACATTGTTAGTAAATGTAATTGTACATGCATAATATATTTGAACTGATAAAAAATATGCCATCAAACCAGCAACAACAGTGAAATACGAAATGAAACTCATAGAAAATTCAGTTTTTTAGTCAAGTCAAATGTCAGTTATTAAAGCATTGAGATACTTCTCAATGAAATATCTGGTTCTCCTGTGATGAGAAATATCCACCACGATACCTGCAGTATACTGTACAAGCAGGATTTGACCACCACTAAAATATGTCTGTCTGTGTCATTGTGTTTGTACGTTTGTCTAACAGCGAGCTACTAGCAGGAAAGGAACTGAACCGAAATAAAGACAGAGAACATCTAACCAGCAGCACTAGAGACTCATACCAAACACTGAGGTTCATTCCATCAAATAAATCAGAATTGGTATTTGTGTTGCTAAAGGAATACTTAATGTGCATTTTACAGCTATTACTACTCAAAAACACAATAAAAACTCTAACATGCTTGTGAGGAAGTGAAAATGTATCTCTGGGGGAAGGAGGGCAAAAGTGAAATGTGAAGTAGTATCATTTTCTTCTTTTCTAACGCAACTAACAAAAAGAACTGGAACTTAAAGTGAAAGACCACAAAGGAAATTTTAATGAAAGAAAGTAAACTTTAACTGGAAATAAAAGTAAAAGCAGAAGAGGATAGAGACAAAACAAGCTGGAACTGGAAGCAAAAGTTTACCACTAGGAAGCAGAAGACAGTGACAAAACCAAACTGGAAGTGGGAGTGAAACTGATGAGAGTGAACCACAGTGAATCGACACTCCAGAGTGTAAAGTATGGACCACGGGTGAGCAATCAAGACCTTCGGTGCAGCAGGATCTGCAGGTTTTCATTGTGTTCCAGCACTCAACTGATTTACCAAAGTCATCGCTTAGGAAGAAAAAAATATCACCTGCCATCTTCAGCAAAAAAATTAGCACTCTATTGGAAAGTGTCCCAACCATTAATGTACTCATACCTCTAAAAGTCAACTTATCGAGTGACCTAACAACAATTTTAATTAATCATATGAGTGCTGGAAAAACCAGCCACTGGTTTGTCAGTACCGGTCCCAAGCTCGGGTAAATGGTGAGGGTTGATGTCAGGATGAGCATCCGGTTGTAAAAATTTCTCTTCCAACCACAACTCCAAATGCCGACAGGAGGAGCAGACTTAGCAGTCACAACTAGAATAAGATGTGGGTGGAAGAAATTGAGAAAGAAATTTTCCCACGTTTAGGTCCAAGGCGATATCTGTGAAAATGAGTGGAAGATCTCTATTCTGCTTGCGTTCACATGTATATATTGTATAGCAGTGAAACCTAGATGCTAAATGCCAAAAATCTTGGGAAGGACCAAAATGAGAATGATAAGGTGGATGTCCAATTCCTCAGTAAAAGATGAGATCAGGAATGTGCAACTGTGAGATATCGTAGGGGTTGAGCCCATCAGGTCCATTTTACCTAGGCAGCGCCTTCTTTGGTACACCTATGTGATGCACAAGAGCAAGGACGATTAGGTCAAGAAGTGCATGTACCTAGTTATTGATGGTAGGCGACTAGAGTCAGGCCAAGAAAGAAATTCGTTAAAGAAGTAATTGGGGATATGAAGACCATGGATCTGATAGTTGAAGATACGCAAAATTAGCAACGTTTGAGACACAAAATTTGAAGGAAAATGGCCAACCTGGGAATTCCTACAAAAATGTAGAAGAACTGATGATCTGAGTGCTGGAAATTCAGACCCCATAACCCTACTATGACATGATTGCTGACCCACAAAACACGCACACACGTTGACTGAAACCCCTTGTCCCAAGTGGAGTCGCAGCAAACCGGCGCCTAACCCAGCAGCACAGGGCATAAGGCTGGAGGGGGAGGGCGGACACACCCAGGACAGAACGCCAGTCCGTTGCAAGGGACCCCAACCGGGACCCCAGACTCACCAGAGAGCAGGACCCAGTCAAACCCGCTGCACCACCACACCCCCTCCCCCAAAACAGAAGAAACTAAAAATATAGATCTGGAACTTGAATACAAGAAACAGAGATGACTAGAAGATTAGAAGCTACATATACTCTCCTTGTTACAGCTCATAATGGCAGTAATATTATGTGCTTTTACATTTGCATGTGTAGATGATGACATGTGGTACTCAGCAGCAGAAGGGAGGGCTTTTGTGGTTTCTCTGAGGTGGCTGTAGCTCTATCTGATCTTTGTCACACTCACAAAGCCTTGTATGAATTGGGCATGTTACTCTTTTGTACAGAATATGTGAGGTATTAGTTAATTAAAGCTTTTCAAAAGCAGGTAACCTCTTACTTTTTAGTCCATTTGTCTAGGGAAATATTTCTGATCACAAGAATGAAGGGAAAGCAAATGTAGAAAATTTAAGCCATGCATACAGACTGAAAATCAAGGGCACCCATTAAGGTCCATCCTGGTTTGAAGAATCCAATTACCAGATAGGTTTCCGTCCTCATATTTCTCTATGTTCCTGTAAATGAATGCTAATTTCTATGATATTGTTAGCTGCTGCTCACACATTACTTACATGCTGCAGATGTATAGTGCTTTATATAAATTATTCTGTGTGAACCTTCATTATTTTTGAATTCTAAAACTGCACTATAGAGTGCCATTTCTCTGTCAGTTATATTTTATGAATATAGAAATGAATGTTAGTTGTAATTTATTCTTGTGAACATAACTTCCGCAAATTAAATTAGGTGAGTGAAATTACATTTTAAATACTAGAAACACAAATGGATAAGCACTGTGTTCAGCTGAAGATCTACAGCAGGTAGTTCACTATACAATGAAATGATTAATTATATGTATAATTAACTGTAAAGGTTTTTTAGGATATGAAAAGAAAGACATTAAGAGAGTGTTATTCGTGACAGTCACTACCAGTAAAAAAAAATGTTTTCTAAAACATAGCATACAAATTCTCTTTCTGGGGATTTTTTTGTAAATCTACAACATAACTTCACAAATATGAATGGATAGCTTGGATAGATTAATATGTATTAATATGGATTAGTATGGATTAATTTGTTGATAAATTTGTTGTCACTTGGAAATTTCTAGAAATGAACTGCATGTATTCAACGTAGCATAGAGTATAAAAGTTAATATTACTTTATATTATCATGGTATGGCTCATAGAAATACCCATATGTTCAGTAGAACAGTGCATTTTAAGGGATAAATTCCAAGCCGATTTGCTAAAACTTGTGCATTTATATAATTTATTATGTTACCATATGTAGAATTTGTATGTGTGCAATGGTCTTAAACACAGCATTCAGTTGCTAAAAGGTTGTTTCCCTCTTTTTCAAAGAATAGCACGGAGCAATGGTCTCCCACGTTATCCTTGTGACACAGCACGAGAGAACTGCAGTGCAAGCAGTGCTCGCCTTTCAGTTGCGCTTCTGGAGCTGTGGTGGGGGGGGAAAAAAAAAGCGGCGGAAATGAAAAAAGGTGCATTTCGCATTCATGGACAGCCACATGCTGTATGGAGCCTGATTGCCATTCTGTGTTCCTAATCAGAACAACTAAAGCAAAATATGCAGTGGTCAGCCTGAAAAGCATCACATAAGATCACAAACAAGGAAGCAAAGCATAGGTAGAAAAAGTAAGCAAAATGGGTACACTGTAACCCTTAGTACAGTCATATTAGTAAAGTGTTTTAAAATTGTTATTAATATATCCATTATATTATAGATGGGGAAACAAGGCAAAGTAAAGAAATCAGTCATTTCTGGCACGTTAGCTGTACTCGGCTTGTTGCGGAGGACCGTGGTGCTCTTGACCTTCTTTTTTAGCCAGAATGTCCAAAAAATGAGCCCCGAGATAATGAGGCACGGAGTCCCCATTGCTGAAATGCCTAATTGCAGAGGTCTCCTATTTAACCAGCGGCCCACCCACAGAAAATCCACACTGACTGTGGTGAGCTGGAAAGTAATTTTCTGAAAGACCGAGAAGAGAACTATGAAAAAACGAAGCATCGTTGGTCTGGAAAAAAGACCCTTAACTGCAGGCAGAGAAATAGCGGATTACATTTAAATGAAAAGTTCAAAAGCTTTTTTGGTTTGTTTTCCTTCTTTTTTTCATACACAATAATGAATGAAAAGATATTCTAAGGATATTCCAAATGATCCTTAGAGTTGTGTACTCATTCGTTTGTCACTAATACCGAAGGGAATATGAAGGAAAGTAACAATGCTGTATCTATTATCTGCAGAGGAAAATAATAATTGTACCAGCCACTTATGTAAAATCATTATTTTGTACATGCAGCTTTGTTTAATCAGGAAAAACATTTGATTTAAAAAAAAAATTAAAGCAACATCACACAGATCCGAAATACAACCAAGGTATCCGGTAAGAATTGTTTTAGAATTTAGCAGATCATAGTCTTTAGAAAATCTTTAATGAAATATATTATTTTACACGAGTAAACAAAATATTTGTTGCTTTTCTAAGATTCTTGGTGGCACGGTGGTGCAGCAGGTAATGCCTTTACCTCACAGCTTCAGACTTAGGGGTTTGAAAAAAGTTTCAAGTCCACTTTAGTCTACATGTAGTTTGCATGTTCTCCCTGTATTCACGTGGGTGTCCTCAGGTGCTCCTGTTTCCTCCCACAAAAAAAATCAGTTCCAGGTGAACTAGTGACACGAAATTGCTCTTTGTGTGTGTTTGGGTGACTGAGTATGAATGATGACCCTGTAGTGGACTAGTGTCCTGTCCAGATAGTACCCTGTCACACACACTATATTCCTTGATAAGCTGTGGACCATTGTGATTTTAGACTGGACAAGATGATGGATGGATGGATCTTACAATTTGATATATTTTTATATATATATATATATATATATATATATATATATATAATTTTTATATTTTAATGTGCTGTTGGTGCATAGCTGACCTTAAATCCATATTATTAATATGGATTTATTAATACAAATACACATTACAGACACATTAATACAAATACAGATACAAATATTAATTACTTTTACCACAGAAAATTTATGCACTTTGATGAATACCATGTCTTTAAGCTAGGTGTGACTGCTGTTGCTTTGCTGAAATTCAAGGTTCAAGATTTTATGGACCATCTGTAACATTGCAACCAGGGCAGCTCACTCATGCAGAGAAATAATAATATGATAGAATTGAATGGACAATAGAAGAGCAGACAGTCCAGTACTGAAAAATATAGAGTACAATACAATCTTATAGCAAAAGATGTGCAACAATGTGAGGCAGTTAAAATATAATACAATGCAACAATACAAAAATGTTTCAGAGTGCAAATACAGCAAATTGGTGTACAACAGAGCACAAGGACTGTAATAAGAGTTTACAACAGATAATAATAAACAGATAATAATCATATGGGACCAATATTAAAGGGAGCAGTGTTTGACAGCAGTAAGCACATAAGGATGAATTTGTAGAAAATGAGGATATGACAGTCTCAGTAAAAATGAAGTACATGTATGAAACTGTTATTTGTTGTCAATAAAGTGTGTTGCTTGAGGGTAGTAACGGGTTTTAAATGAAGTAGTCAGAGCTGAATCATTCTGATATCAAGAGAGGAAAACATTTAATTCAGGTCCTGGTCTTTATTGTTCAGGTTCTGGTGTAGTACTGGTTGATGTATGTCAGCTATGAGAACTGGTCATCTATGCATACATGCATTATCAACATGCATTTGTTCAGAGCAGGGTCACAGTGGTCCAGAGCCTATCCTAGAAACATAGACTGTAAGGCAGGGTACTCTCTGAACAAGATGTTAGTCCATTACGGGGTCATCACACAATTGCACGCATTCATTCATTTTCACACAAATTTCTCCAATTCATATGAAACACGTCTTCGGACTGTGGGATCAAACCAGAGCACCTGGACCAAACCGACGCAAACAGAGAGAACATGCAATTTCCAGACACGCTGAGCTGGATTCAAACCCACAGTCTGCGGTGCTCCCAGTGCATAAGCTTGCTTAGACCAGATCGGGTGATTTTTCTGGGCATTCCTATAACTTTCTGTAAGGCCTTCCCGGCTTGGCCCGTAGTGAACTTTGCCAGAATTGCTGGGGTAGAAATGTCTGTTCCCGCTCCTCGGATACTACAGGAGAGCGAAGCCGCACATGAACCCCGTGGTCTTGAGCCGTGATGGGTTATTCGATATCTGCAATCCGGAGAACGTGAAGTCGCTGAAAGTTTCCACTGTTGTAAAAGCAGGGCAAAATGAGACACTGTACAAAAAGAGGGAATGAATTATGTTTGGTAAACAGCTGGTGAGCCACCTGAGGTAGCTGCAATATCAAATTTACCGTTTGAAAATTTCATTATATCTGCGGTTAGCCGAAAAGACACGTTCGTTCAAATGCTTTCCATTAAATCTAAATCTTGTTCACTCTGCGTAATTTGGTACCGTGGTGCACCGCAGAATTCCAGTGATTCATGTTTTCCTGCAACTAACGGTTTTTCATCTCATTTGCATCTCTCTCGCCGCCCCAGGTGTCCTTCTTCTTGTTCATTATCTTCGTGGTGTACACCATGCTGCCCTTCTCCATGCGGGACGCCATCATCGCCAGCGTACTCACCTCGTCTTCCCACACGGTGGTGCTCAGCGTGTGCCTCTATGTCACAGCCCAGAACATGGAGTCCTTGGTGTGGCAGGTCAGTGACCTCCCCTGGACCTCTTCGTCTACCTTAACACCTGGGTGGGGTGGGAGCGGGGGTCTGAGCGGGTAGCGGACACGGTTTTTTTCTGGGTTTCTTTTTAATTAGCCCAACAACAACAGATGGCTTTAACAAATCACTCCTAGACAGGAGTGGAGCTCATCCTCTGGAGAATTCTACAGCATGGGGGAACAGGGGAACGCTGCAGGTGTGTTTTATTTCAAAAGGTATTGTAATGAGACTTTCAAAAAGGTAGAGGCAAAGGTTGTGGAGGAGGATCTTCCCAACCAGTTCCGTAAGGAAAAGAGAGTTCTTCGGCTGGGGCTTGACATTTTTTTCTTTTTTCAGAGAATAACACTGGACTCTTCTCTTTATATAATCCTTTGCTCTGCCCAGATGCTTGTGGTTCTGTGGCATATGGAAAGAATGACCATAAATGGTCAGAGAATGGTCATAAAACCATCCAGAATTGTAGAAAAAAGGTATCCACTAATGGTTATTAATAGTTTAAATATTATATAATGCCTTTAATGCCTTCCAGCAGTGCCCCATTTTCTGAAACTTTACTGAATTTAGTTTACAAAATATGAAAAACAATGTGCGTCCAGACATGCATTAAAAGACATGCATGCATTATTTAAAAAGGTGATGGGGACGAATAAATGTAACAAGTGTACATTTCTAGAAAATTCTACATCCTGTGGCTCATACAATACCACAGCATCGTGACAGTGAAGGGGAGACAGAGAAAAGCAGCAAAATGGAGAGAAACCAAGTAAATTCAGATTCATTAGTCTGGGACCTGAACCAAACCGCCCCAGAGGACTGTGGTTGATTGAATCAGAATTAATTGAAGGAGGCCGTGACGCAGCATTTAGCAGACTGGCGTGCAAAGTGTCTCAATGGAGACCGTAAGGACACAGATGCCTCCCTTGTTGCCTGCCAAGGCAGACAAGGGGCTTGTTCCAGAAGCTTCCGAGGTGCCCGAGGTTGTCACGATCAGCAAGCCAGTGTCGCAATCCGTCTCTAATCCCCCCACTGCTTAGCCATACGCACTCAGTCCTATTCCACACCATGCAATTCATTAACTGTCCGTGCGTCAGAAGGCTTGTACTAAGCGTGGTATTTTGTCATGTTTTGTATGCAAATGTTTGGGTCTTATTTGATGGGATTTTAAAGACTGCTTTGAATAAAATGTTGTCTTTAGTAGAACTGTGTTAGACTGGAGGACATTATACAGTGAAAAGTACTGCAGCTAAATAAGTGGATGAAATATACTCTGTCTATATGTATATATATATATTTATATATAACATTTTATAACATTTTATGTCATATATAAATCATAGAATGTATAATTTTATAAGATATATATATGTAATAGAATGATAGAATTGTCCACAATAAAGTAATTGGTTTTGACCAGACGACTAGACTAGACTCACCCTTGTGTGTGTGTGTGTGTGTGTGTGTGTGTGTGTGTGTGTGTATGCCCTGTGACTAACATAGAGTCACATACAACATACAAACTACAGTATAATGGATCTGCTGTGTTGATGGCTTTCTCATGATTTGCAATGAATCATTTATTGAATATTCCAATGGCAAAACATGCCTATTTTATTATGCTTAGCCTTTAACATTTTATACTTTTCCCCAAACATTAAAGTCTTTCAGTTGTATGTTTTGAGTAGTGCATTTTTGTGCAGTTCCTGTAAGAAAATTTCTTTATTCTTTTTTTCCTGAGTCAAGTAGTTCCCCAGTTAAAACTTTCATGGTCTGGTTTTGAACATATACATATTACTTTCATGGATATACGTGATTTTAGCCTATAAATTGTTTTTTCTTTCTGCAAAACCAAAATATACTTCTAACTCAAAAATATATGAATAAGACCACTATGTTGTCATGTTCTGCATCATAACACAGATTACAACCCATATTTTCTTCTGTTTTCACACCAGCGTTAGTGCTCTTCTGCCTAAACCGTGTATCTCTGCAGTGTACTGCACAAAACACATTCAGTATTAAACAAAAAGCACTGATTACATTTATGGCACTGCCAGCACTTTTTAATTGTTTCAGTAGAACAGAGGTATTTCATTGAATATTTGATTTTTCTTCTTGAAAGAATCCTAAAAACAGATCATATGAACCACTCTTGCAGTGTACTTACTGTACACTGAGGCCTCTCATATCTGTTTAATGTTACAAATATCTTTCTCACTTTTTCCTGGAGAACAACTTCCTGTTTTAATGACTTACCACAAGATTTCCTTTTGACTAACATCATTTTTTTGGACTGGATGTTTGTAATTTTCAAGATAGTCATCTTTGTGCTTTATACTACATGTGCATTACTGCTTCACTGTAATAACTAAAATATTACCACTTTTCAAGGAGCCTGAAATCTAATTTCATTTTCATCAGCGGGGATATGTATAACTTACAAAAGTGACTGCTTTTAAAATAGTATTGAAATGAAAAAGGCCGGACCCATATTTCTGGTTTAGATGTAAACTACATCCAAAATACAACTGTATCATAGTAGAGTACTTTTGCTTTAGAGGGTTCTCACATCTTGTTACTTATAGAAGTGGATGCAGTTCATGCCATTTTCCATTTATAAAGTTCCTGGAGATTCAGTCCCTGCTGTATGAGCCATATAAATGCATTTATTATTCTGTTCTGAGGACATTTTATGTTATCTGGCTTCTTGGCTAACAAGGATCAAGACTGAGTGGTAGGGATTTTTCTTCCAGAATTGATTAGATTAGATGGTGTCATGTACAGTACAGCTGTACAGGATTTCATTATGGCAAAACATTTCCCAGTGGTGTTCTTTGTAAATAAAAGAAAGCTCAGTTCTTACTGGTAATGAATGTACAAAAAAATCCCCTAAAGCATGTGGGAAGGCAGCAGAAGAATCCACTAGATAAATAAACGATCTGATCCAAACTTTCATCTTCCCGCTAAACTAATATAAAGTTGGCCTTATTTAATTCCAAGCTATTGAATCTGCACTGGGAGAAAGTGTTTTCTCAATGCACTCTTTCAAAAACTCCATGCTAATGCATAGTATTCTTTTAGAAAATTGCAAAATGGAGCCGTTCTTTTTCTCCTGCCTCAAAATAAAAAAAGAAAAAACAAAACTGTCTCAACATTTACGGAGAAAGGGCTAATAAAGAACTGTAACTGAACTGCATAAAGTAGCTAATCAAGTAGTGTTATATCAGTTATGAATACAGAACCAGAAAAAATCTAAAAATACCAGTTTTAAACAGGATTTACCTGGACCAAAAAACACAGAAACTAGAGGTCTGAAGAGTGGAAGTCGGTCTTATGGACTATTGAGTCAAAATTTAATATATTGGTTCTACCAAGCATCTGTCAGAGGCAAAGAGGATGAGTGAATAAGTTGTGCCTGTGTGGTTGCAAAAGGCCAGCATGGAGGGGGCAGTGTTATGGTGTGGGGCTATTTAACTGGTCATAGAGCTGGAGGTCTTTACCAAGTCCATGGCAATTTCAACTACCATGCCTACCACTGCATATATCAAAGGCATGCTTGCTCGGTCCGGATACGTTGCGTTCATTCGATTTTTGATTCGAAATTGAAAAAACAAATTGCGAATTAGAATGCTTTCATTCGTTTTTTATTTTAAAAATAAAAGAACAAATTATGAATTAACTAGCAGAAAAATTTGAGAAATGGCTTTTTATTCTTTCTGAGCACACACACACAAAAGAAAGGAATTATTCATTTTCTCTTTTCGTTTCATCGTGCAAAGTGTAGAAATCAAAGTCTCACAATACCAAATATGATGAATGAATCATACATCTCATCATGCGCTACCATGGTTTTCAAACATATTTAAGTCATAATTTGTTTTTCAATTTCCAATGAAAAAACCAATGAACACGACATATACGGACCGTGTTCCATCAGGGTTACGACAGTGCTTTATTCTTCAGGAAGACAACATGAAATCTGTCTTGTACATCAGTGCTATACAAGAACTATCAGATGTAGAAAGAAAGTGAATGTCAACTCAGAACTAATCACCGGGACACAAAACATTGCCAGTTATGAGCACAACTAGTTTCAGCAAGTGCACTCTGACTTTTGACTTGAGTTGTACTATGCTGTAATGGCAAGAAATTGAGAATTGTGAAATGTAACCATGTGAAACTAAGCAAATCGACTACCTGCTAACAGTAACACAAACAAGGTTTTTCTTACCCTGCAAAGTACTCCATACCTGTTATTGTCCTACATCTTCCACTGCTGTCAACTCTGTAAGTTCTTGACACAAACCTAATGTTTTTGGCAGTCTCTGGAGATGATTGTTTAAAGAAAGGATTTTTTTCAGTTTTTACTGGGATAAAATGCCCAAGAGGTGTATAGTCATGTAATTGAAGTACCTTGCTACTGTGTTATTTAGTATTGCGTCTGTGACACAGCTTGCTGCACTACTGCATATTGTTGCCTTCGTACTGTTTGCAAAATTGCTTTGCTCTTTATGAAAACACGTGGATTTGGAATACGTGGCCGATAATAAAAATACAAATAATTTGTTTCAAAAATACAAATATAAAATTATATGAATATAGCTGTGATGTGTTGTGCTGTTGAGACAGAGACAAGAGTGTGACAGGAAGGAATCTAGGCACTAGTGAGTGTTTATCAATGCCACAATGGGGTTAGGCACATCAGTCTTGGTCATGTGCCTCCCACATGCATCTGAGGACAGGAAACAGCGAGCTGAAACAACAATAGAAAAAGAAAAAAAATAAATAAAAAAAACATGTTAGGGAAAGCATTATTTTCAGCCCTCCAGCCTCAAGGTCCCCCTCCCTGTCCAGGTTCAATTGTTGCTTAAACAGCAGTTAGATTGGATTAAAGACACAATCCCCCAAAGCCAATATTAATTCTCAAATATACACACTCTTCTAGAGATTGAAACCCACTTCTCTTCAAGCAAACACCACTCAGAGTTCATGAAATTGGCAAAATAAAACTTTTTTTATTAAATCCTATTCTAAACCATATCTGGTGCTTTAATCTAGAAGAAAATAAATGGTAGTAATAGTCAGAGAATACTATTTACATTATTCATTTTTAAGGACTTTGAGACAATTTAAACTGTATGCCAACCAATATTAATTTTACTGCACCGTTTGTATAGTGACATTCAGAGGGCATTTTGTAGTATTTTCTTTCTTTACTCGAAATGAAATCTTCGAAATCCTAACAGAATGACTTAGGCATGGAAACAAACAAAAAATGAGAAATGGCCTGGTTTTGTTGCTTTCTTGTCAATGAACAGCAAAGGTACAACGAGCAATTTCTTTCAACATCAATGTTTTGTACTCTTTTGGGATATTTCAGAGAGGTATTGAAATAAATACTGTAAATTAATTCTGAATGCATTTACTCTTTATGTAACTTTTTTTATATTTAATCATTTTAAATACATTTAATTTAATGTTAATTCTGGTATAAGCATTTAATACTCCTTGGTCAAAAATTACTTTTATGCCATTTCATACTTGGCCTCATTGCTCTGGAGCAATGAATCAATCAGCTCATTCAACCAATAAATGTTCAGTTTACATTAAAATCTAAATTTATAGTAATATGGTATAATACTATTGTATAATACTATCTCACTAATGTAATAGTATATAGTAGCAATATAGTAAATTTGAATTAGTATCTACATTAAAACATAAAACAGCAAAGACTGGAAAGTTTGTTTTTTAAGAATCAATGACAGGTTTTGCCACATGTATTTCCTGCTTTAAATTTGTGTCTGTTTTTTTTTAACCTTTTCTTTCTATCTCTCTCTTCTGTTCATTGTGATCTGCTAAAGTCTGCCCTCGCCACTCCACACAAGTGCGAGAAACCAGAGTTTGGAGTAATTGATTGTGGTACTTGTTGTGTGTTTTGAGGTCGAATGAATGGAGTAATTGTGCAGGGGAACATCATATTGACAGAACTGCAAAATACAGCCGTACAAAATTTTAACTCTTTATAAATTCAATAAAACATGCATCGTTCATAAGAAAAAATAATACTGTGTGTCGGATTACTCTTTTGGCTGCCATAAGAAATCCATGAAACCTGTTCCAGTCCCAGCATTATGAATGTCTAGAAGAAGTGTTAGAAGTAGAAATGAGGCAAAAACTGCCTTATGTATTAAGTTGTACCTCAGAGGTACAAATTATTATTAATATTGTTGTTGTTGTTGTCATAATGAAAAATTTACTCCTTTGTCCAAGGGAGACTTAGAGTGTTAGATTTTTGTATGAAGATCATGTTTATTGAGGAAATAACGTCATCTGTGATGTTTAAACTTGGGTGTTTTGTCTTATATTTAATATTTAATTTACATTTCAGATATAAGAAGTTAGACATTCTAGGTACTGTATGTACTTGCACATGTGTCCCACACACATCTTTCAAAGGCTGTTTTGACCTGAACTCTCTTTCTAGAATGAGCACTGCAACGTGTCCCTCTTCGTAGATCTCTGCTTTGATAGCCCAAGTGACCCCATCCGTTCACCACGGTAAATTTCAGACAGACAAAAAAGGTTTTCTACTTCAGACTCAAAATTTGTGTCATTCTTCTTGGATTTTCAAGAGCAGAAAATGTAAAAGCTCAGAAGAGATCATTCAAAGAAATGGACTGCTGGCAGCTCTCAGGATTGTGGGGTTAAACACATATTATGGTCTCCCTTCTTGCTTCATGCAGAGAAAAAGAAATTAGTTTTTTCCCCTCTGGTTTACCTCATTCAAAGGAGAAAAGAAAAGAATCAAATTTGCTTTAAGTCAGTGGAGCCCTGTAACAGGATGTTTTCCAACATTAGATTCACTTTCATGGTTAAACAAAAATTCAGAGGGTTGTAAAGGTTCAAGCTGACAGCCGTTTCCTTCATCTCACCATCTTTGTGTGTTTCAGTAGCTTTAGATTTGTGCAATTTGTTATATTTGTTTGTTTAATATATATAACAATTTCAATTGAGAAATAGATATATTATCCTAAAAAAATTAATACATTTCCACACACACACACACATTTTCAGAACCGCTAAATAGTAGTTAAAGTAACTGTTAATTTTCTGTATGTTTCTTTCTATTTATTGTTTATTATTTCTCTTTCTTCTATGACATTTTCTTATTTTATCTTATTGCAAATTATGCAATTGCTATTGAAAAGGATTTAACTAAAATTTGTGAGCTTTGACACTATGTGCTTTTCCTTTTCTTTGCTGTCTTTCACCATGTTTAGTAAGATGCCCAAGGACTAAAAATCAATCCAGTGTGTTTGTGGTGTCTTTTTACCATTTGCCTAAGTGGTGTCCCCACACCCACGCTGAGCACTTTAGAGTGCATGAGTTAGTACCTTTTTATTTCACAGTGCTGAAGCACATAATTAAATTTTTTAACCATTTGACACAGAGGTACTAGTATTGTCTCCTATGACTTGAAATTTTTCAAGAGTTGGTTCTAAAGGTATTTCACCTCCCTAGTTGCTGCAGTCACTTCCATTCCCACAAAAGTGCCCTTTGTCATTCATTTTGTTCTTAGCTCTTCCCATCATTGTGTTATTGACATTTCTGTATTTAGTCACATTATTGCATGTTGAATTCATCTCTTTTTGGAATGAATAACCTTGTATAGCTGGATTTTTTCTTACACAAAGAAGGTTCTAGAAGTAGTCTGATGAAGTCCACTGGTTTTTCATCTCTGATCCTGGCAGATACCTGTATTAATGAGTTTTATTTCCAACTGAGCCTTTCATTTGTTGACTTAAGCCCAGCTTCCAAATGAATGAACTGAAATATTGAAATCATGCTATCAACTAAACACAGTAATCTAGGACTCAATACATTTTTTCCACTTGTCAGAAATCAAACATGTGTTGGTCCTGGAAAGTAAAATCGTTCCATGTCAATTTCTTAGGGAGACTAATTTAAAGCTGTATTCTGTGATATTTCCATGCTAAGTGTATACCATCTGTCATTATGCTAATGATTGGTGCATTTTTATACTTTCATGGTAGTAAATTGAAACATAAATGCTTTTAAAAATGCATGCACTAATCTTCATTAAAGTAATAAACTAATAGTGAAAAGTTGTCAGATACCATGAAGACACAAACCATGACCACTGCAGGTCACCAAGGTCTGGTAAAAGGTAGATATCACCAATCAGCGAGGATTTCAAACAGATCTTGACAAACCGATAGGAAAAATGTACTGCATCATACCCTATTTGGTGCATAATGTGACATTAATATTATGGCTTAATTTATTCATTTGGCAGTACTTTGCATTGTAACCATGCAAGGTTCTTTTGTTCATTGTTAGGGGCACCCAGCAGTCAAAAATGTTGTGAAATTCTGCAGCTTTTGCAACACTGTTGAGTTTTATTCCGTGTGTGTGTGTGTGTGTGTGTGTGTGTGTGTGTGTGTGTGTGTGTGTACCTTATCTGTACATGGCGTAGAAAATTCTACTTTTCTACTGACAGCTGTTTTTAGACTGCAGCGTTTTAGGAATCCGTGAACGGTCCGTTTAAAGTCGGCCTCAAGTTAAATAAACCCAGATCTAGGGAGGTAAAAGTAACTTGACATCACTTACTGCTCTTCCGCCAGTTGAACGCTAATGCAAAGTGTAATGTACTCTCTCCATTGACAGTTCATATCCTGCTAGATGCATATTTTATGAAGTCCTTCTTCTTTGCATGATTTCAAGCTACATAATGTCTTGCGTGTCTGTGACCTCATGACGACATTAATTATGGCTTCGATTGCATGATTCTTGTTTTCTTGCCTCCGTATCCAGTGCATGTTAATCCTTTCCAAGCATTACTGTACATCATGCTGTAATTTATTGACTGGTGAATGCTATGCTTATAACTTGCTTATAAATTGCTGAAATTAAAAAAAGGCATAACTGCTTTTCTCCTTCCCATTATCTACAGTAAGTTTCACAAACTGTTTGTGTCTGCTGGTTACCAAAATATTTGCAGTACAACCACCACTGCTGAAACACAGTAAACACTAAATGAAGAACGTCATGATTTTTCATCTTTATGAAGATGTGAAGTAACCTGTCTATTAGGTGAAGCTGCAGTAATATTGGATTTTTTTAAAAATTTATCATACTGACGTAGTGGATGGATGTTATATGTATTCTCTTTTTAATGGTACACTGTAATGATTTAAAAGATATTTGAAGTAAAATAGCCAACCAGTTTCAAGAACCGCTTCTCTCGAGCGGGGGTCGCAGCGAGTCGGAGCCTCTTAGGTGCAAGGCTGAAGAAGTTTGGGGGTTCATACCCTGGACGGGATGCCAGTCCATCGCAGGGCCACAACTATGTACACACAGCCAGGCGAAGCTACTGAAGCAATTGCAGGGCAAGCACCTTGCTCAAGGGCACCACACCTGGAGGCGGGGACCAAAGCGGCAACCTTCGGAGCGAAAGGCAGCCGCGCCAACCACGATGCCACCAGCCGCCCCCTAAAGTAAAACAACTAATTAGAAATAGATGGAAAAAAAATGAAACAGTATAATACATAATTCATTCGACTAAATTCGCGTTTGCCCAGAGGTAAATGAATGTCCCAGATAAATATGTCATCAGCTACATTGCCTGGTTGCCTTTATAACCCACAAAGACAGAAATTTGTCGTTTTCTATTGTATTCTATTTTGCTATTAGGCTGACACTTTTATTTCACCCATGTATACAGCTGGGTTTTTAGAGCAACTGACTGCAAATGCCTTTTGAAAGGCAAGAACAGCAGGACTCCTTAATGGCATTTGTGTCAGAAACTTTCAGATTTCAAGCTTAAGTCCTCATTATAGTAAAATATATATTTACAATACATAGATGTCTGTGAAAGGTGCTGCAGAAGGCAAAATTTGTATCATAGCAGCAATTTTTATGATTAGGATCCTGGGATGTCAGGTGTGCTACCTTTTTAATGTCTCTGTTACATTTTTCTTACATTATGTGCGGATACGGTCATGTGGGGTTACGTTTTAATGCTCATGACTCAGCATATGAGGGAAAGTGTCTCTTTATGTTGTCCTTTTTTTCTTCATAATTGAATAGGCCATTATATCTGATTCACTGAAGTCTCATTGTCCCTTTGTAAATCATTCTTACAGCTGAAATTATTATTGACAGTCGAAATTTTGTTGCATATATATTTCTTAAAAAGCCTTGATTAAATGGATGAACCAAAAGAATACAGTGCCGTCTTCTCTTTAATACCTTACAGCACTCTTTTCTAAGTGGGTTTTAGATGAAAGTCCTTGACGGGCGGGAGGATTTATTAGATTGGGTACGGGATTGTGGCTTTTTCTATTTAAATTTTTAGTGTAATTGATGATTCTTGGAAGTTGAATTCTGGAAAACAGAATGACTAACTAGTAACTTAACAGATATGCAGTTCTGTCAGTTCTCAGTTATTGAGATACACTCAGCATCTTGCCATATGTAGTTCTGCATGGTTATGTTTGTTGTACATTCAACGTTTTGCCAAACCCAAGCAGAGGAAAAGCTATTCATAAAGGGTCATAAAGCTAATGTCAAAAATCTTGAACTAACCCTTTCACCCCGCAATGCAAATGTTTTCACTTACTTATATATTTAGAAATCACTGACATCAGTTTCAGTGCTTATAAATAGAAAGTTTTAAGTTTCTGGACAAATAATTCAATATGTGTATCGAGCACCTAATTACTACAATTTACTAGATTTGTTTTGGCCCATTACTCTTTAATGGGGTAACAGGTAGTGCACCAGTTAATTATATGAAATTGTAAACTGAAGTCCAAGCCCCAATTTATACTACTGCTGTAGTACCCTCGAGCAAGGTACTTACCCTGAATTGGTACACAGCTGTAAAAATAGGCCAAATACTGTATGTTTCTCAGGATGAAAGTGTCACATGAGCAACGAACTGGCAATAAGCAATAACATTACCTCTCTCCATGATAGCACAGTTTATACTGTAAAGCAGTGTTAAATGAACAACGGGATTCAAATCACTGCCTGCAAGTGTTAATTTCAAAACTGAGAACCATAATTACGCCTGTTGTTTTAACACTGCTCATATTACTGTGTGTTAATGTCTGATTCCTACTGAAAATGTGACCAAAATAATGAAGAGACCTCTGAACTATTCCTCAAGTAACACGCTTAAAGCACGATGGAGTGTTGCTGATGACTTCTGCCAATGTAGCATTTGGTTCAGCACTCAAAACTATGAATACAGCCAAACCATTTTCATTATGAAAGGACAATGAGACTACATTATGACTGTTCAAAATTTTTATAGCACATTAACATTCTGAGGCCAATCGCACGTTCAGAGTGAGTCATAGTTGAGCAGTTTATCCTTTCGCATTTGAACAGGTGTATCGTGCTATTCGGTGCGAGAAATATGTTACCATTTTTCTTTTTTTTTTATTATTTCCCCCCTCAGATTCTGGCCAATATCATTATCTTCATCTGTGGGAACATGGCCGGAGCTTATCACAAACATCTGATGGAGCTGGCCCTCAAGCAGACGTACCAGGACACGTGCAACTGTATCAAATCCCCCATCAAGCTTGAGTTTGAGAAGCGTCAGCAGGTTGAGTGCAATTTTAACCTCTATCGTGTTTCTCGGCGCCTCTTGGTCATGCAACAGATCAGTGCATGTGGAAATGTGCCTGTCGGTTTGCTGTATACAGCCTTAGAAATTCATAGCACTCGAGAATTGTTGTGTCTCGTCAAATATTCCATTGCTGGATTAGAAGCACAGTTTTGTCACTTGCTTATCAGTCAGTGATGTATTATGCCCCGTTCACTGCTTTTAATTGGCCCTTGGAGCTGCTTTTATTCAAGGCTGTATTATGTTCAATTAGGAAAAAATTGTATTTAAACCGTAGAAAGCATAGGGCATCCATTGAAAAAATAGCTCATATTATATGTTATTTCTACACTTTTGAGATGTGGTTGGATTTTTTAAACCAGGGTCACTTCACTGATCATACTGTGATCCCACAAGACAGGTAAAGTACAGTTTCTGAATATAAATGTATTTTAGTATGGAATGTTTATTAACACCCGTCCTGGGTGTGTCCCCTCCCCCTCTGGCCTTACGCCCTGTGTTACCGGGTAGGCTCCGGTTCCCCGTGACCCTGTATGGGACAAGCGGTTCTGAAAATGTGTGTGTGTGTGTGTGTTTATTAACAATTCTGTGTTTTCAGGACTATTTTTTCTCTTATTTTATATTTCATACAATAATGTAATTCACAAACTGTATTTTCTATGAGACGTATGCAAATGTAAATGTAGAAACACACAACGTTTTATTTTTGAACAAACGTTACAAAGACATATTAGGTGGGCTATACTGAAAAATGAATAATTTGTGACATTCTTAAGGCTTTCTTTTCAGAAGTTTTTTAGAGAAGAAGAAACTGCAAATCAGTGAGGAATAATTTATATTTAGACCTAGATTTAATACACCTTGCCTTATGAACATACCCACTATACAGATAAGATCATAATATAATAAATTATATTTATATGATACTGTGATTTTACATTTTGCTTACAATTTACTAAGTTGCTCTTTGGTAACCTAATAAAGGCGAGGTTTTGTACTTATATATTCATGCCCAAAATAAACAAAATTGCTATTATAGCATATTTATCATGTTACAGCTTTACAATTTGTTGTACCAATTAAGGCCTTTGCAAAATGTTCTGAAGTGAACCAATGACAGGGGATTTTGAGGCAGATAGTGCTTTCTCTGCCAATATTCCTCTAATATTTTTTTCCGTCAGTCAGGGGAAATCAACTCTTTATATCCATATGGCGGCTCTGCAGAGCCAGTCGCAAAAGTTAAGGATCGGCATTCAGTTCTCTGCAGATTTGTGACATGTTGCGGAGAACTCCGGCACATGCAATCTCGCTGCCACATGAAGCCCAACAAACCCAGATTAGATAGAGGCTGTTCCGTGGCCGGTAAAATCTGGAGTGCCAGTTGTTTTCTTCCCACGTTCTTCACACCACATGTTAGTGCACAGCCTGGTTTTTGTGGCCATAAAGAAAACGGCAAACATCATTGCAAACATTTGGCAACAGTTTGCGTAGCACCCGTGTTCGGTAAATAAATATTCCACACATTTTGTCCAGCACTGGCATCAAGAGCTGTAACAAACTTGGCAAATATTTGAGAGGATAAAACTGGCTTGGGGCTAGTTGATATCATGGATCTTCTGGCTCATACAATCAGCACATTTATATTTACCTCAAATAAATAACCTCCTGCTTATTCCTTTGAATAACAGGAATAATAATGACAATTTTTGAACATTACAAAAAATTGACGTTTTCCCTGTAGCCTGTTGAGTCCCGTACTCTACCTTGTTTAAAATAATGCTCTTTAATTTCGGTCATGATAAATGCCATGATCTAACCTCCAGTGTCTGCAGTTAAGCATAAATCAGAAAGAGGAAAAAAATCAGTTGGAATATGGTATAGTAACCATTTACAGTTGTTCTCAAACCTTTGTTGTTTACTTTTACCACAATTTGTCGTTTGCAAATTAAAAAAAGAGAAGTATTACTTTTAAACATGCAAATGTCTACATGACTATGTAAATCCGCTCTTAAGCCCGATTTCAAAGTTAATGTTCAACGCGGTCGTCTGGGATAAATTTTTAGGGAATTAAATAAGAACTAGGTTCACGTGCGAGAGAGCTTTGAGCACGTACGGTCCAGGGCGATATGAAAGGCCATGGGCACCGAGCTGATTTTAATCACAAGTTCGTGGTCTGAAAGGAGATCACTGGCTGGGTGGCAGCTTTCCAGATGTTTCTGTCAAAGGTTAAACGCAGCTTGATTGATTTGCCCTTTCGATGCCAGTTATAACGCAGGGTTCCAGGGAGATTTCCACAAAGGGCTGTTGCATTGACTTTACAGTAATTGCTCTTAAAGTGTTATCCTGGGGTGGCTGAAGAAAAGGTTAAGAAAAAATTGCTCACTTTTAACGTGTTGGTGCACTTTTTTGTTAACCATAATTATCGCTTTTAAATTGCAAATGAGTCTCAAGTACTAGGTAAATAAATAGTCACAGGGCAAACGAGGTTTAATTTTTATTTATTTTTTTATTTTTTTGTTGAATTGAAAGGGGTTTTTTTGGAAAGCTCTTCCTCTTCTCATTCCTTTAAGCTTTGGAAATGTTTATCTCTATGCATGCCATTAGCCATCATTTAATATGCAGAACACATATGAAAAACATTTGTGTCAGACAGCTGTAATGGTTATATACACTGAATACTGAGAGAATCTTTAAAAATATTGCATCATTTTTGGAAGCATATGCCGTAATTACTAAAGATATGGCACTTTATTCAGATAAATTGTATTCAAGCCAGCATTTAGGGCATTATATATGTTGTTTATGGCCACACATATTTTGTTTGCATTCATCTGTCTAATTTTTTACATCATATAAAATATTCAATATCATCATGTTATCATTTATGCACATGCACTTTATGATAAGGAAACTGAATTTGTGATCAAAGGCTGATGACCCAGGAGGGGCCAGTTCCAATCCTTTCTAAATACTGTCGAACATTTTGAATTCTAATTGCTTTGTAATACTACATTAGTGTTAATCCAGCAAGTCTGTCATAACAGTTCTTCTCTAACCAAAATGTGTTTCTCAAGAGGGTAGTTGGTAGCATAGCAATTAGAGCGGCCGCTTTTGGACCCCAAGGTCTCAGATTCAAATCCTAGCTCCAGCTATAGCACTCTTGAACAAGGTCCTTACTCATAATTGCTCCAGTAAATATTACACAGCTGCTAAATGGGCAAGTAATTGAAAGTACCTTAACCTTAGAAGTTGCTTTGGAGAAAAGTGTCACATGAAAGGAAATTATAAGCACAAATGGTGTTATAATTAACCAATTTACAAAATTAGATTTGAGTGGGCTAAAAAAAAATTTAGAGTGCATGAGTTAGTACCTCTTTATTTAAATATTTTTTTCTTTTATTTTTCAAATTACTAAACATAAAATCAAGTAGCTATTGTTTAATATATTTATAAATTTTATTTTCTTTGAGATTTAATGTACAGACGAAACATATGAAGGACCCTCTACTTTGGGGTAATTATAATGCATAATGTACAATGCTTTCTATTTCTAGTTATACAGATTATTAAATATTCCATGACTTACCAGGGGGGTGCGGTGGCGCAGTGGGTTGGACCGCAGTCCTACTCTCCGGTGGGTCTGGGGTTCGAGTCCCGCTTGGGGTGCCTTGTGACGGACTGGCGTCCCGTCCTGGGTGCGTCCCCTTCCCCCTCCGGCCTTACGCCCTGTGTTGCCGGGTAGGCTCCGGTTCCCCGTGACCCCGTAAGGGACGAGCGGTTCTGATAATGTGTGTGTGTGTGTGAGTTAGTACCTCTTTATTTAAATATTTTTTTCTTTTATTTTTCAAATTACTAAACATAAAATCAAGTAGCTATTGTTTAATATATTTATAAATTTTATTTTCTTTGAGATTTAATGTACAGACGAAACATATGAAGGACCCTCTACTTTGGGGTAATTATAATGCATAATGTACAATGCTTTCTATTTCTAGTTATACAGATTATTAAATATTCCATGACTTACCAGGGGGGTGCGGTGGCGCAGTGGGTTGGGCCACAGTTCTGCTCTCCAGTGGGTCTGGGGTTCGAGTCCCGTTTGGGGTGCCTTGCGATGGACTGGCGTCCCGTCCTGGGTGTGTCCCCTTCCCCCTCCGGCCTTATGCCCTGTGTTGCCGGGTAGGCTCCGGTTCCCCGTGACCCCGTATGGGACGAGCGGTTCTGAAAATGTGTGTGTGTGTGTGACTTACCAGCAGAATAGTATACATGCCCTACCTTTGTAGAATATCGATGCTTTATTTTTCTGTTGAAGAAAATTATAACATGAATATGTGTTATTAAGCATATAAATTATTTTTTAAGTACTGAAATGGTCAGTATTTAAAAAAGAGTTTTTGAACTGTTTCAGGCTATGCAAATCGTACCCATTTTAAAGTTAAAAATCCTGGCAATGATAATTTGTTGTGCCAAATTCATACATTTGCAATCTAGAAATTTGCATTGCTTCGTTGTACCCCCACCAGCCTGTCAAAAAATGTTTATGCAGTTCTGATTTGTTATCGTTACTACTGTGTTCCACCAACACAAATAGCATGCCAATATTTGTTTTAACATACTGGACACACATTGTTTATGTTTGTATTTTTTTAGATGCTCATCTTTCAGTTTCAGTTTCAGTTGTTTTTTTTTTTTTTTTTACAAATTCAGTGGGAGGTGCAATAATGGATGCAATGAATGCCTTTAGGAAAAAAGCATGAAAGCCTGTAGATAGTCTGTACGTGAGATGCATCCAAGGACTGTATCTCCTACTGCTTATTATAGCTAGTTGCTTTTCAAACCCCTGTGCCACAGTGCTTATTCCACTATAAACCAGCACAAGTCAAAAGGATAAAACCATTACATTCTTGAACTGATTAATGAGCTCCAAGGCACTTCCTGCTATTTTTTTTTTCTTTTTTTTTTTGCAGGAACGGCTTTTGCTGTCCCTGCTTCCAGCGCACATTGCAAGGGTGATGAAAGCTGAAATCATACAAAGACTGCAGGGTCCTAAATTTGGCCAGGTGGAGAATACCAACAACTTCCACAATCTTTACGTCCAACGGCACACTAACGTCAGGTACTGCCTCGACTCAAGTTCCACTTATATGTTAATTTTTTTTTACATGTATGGCTATCTCTTGTGGGAGGCAAAAGATAACGTATGAAACACATGATGAAAGGCCATATTACGAAAGAAGGAAACAGCAGAAGTACAGAGGCAGCACTTTTAAGACACTTTTCTTTCTTTGCAGGACCTTGCTAGAAATATGAAAATGATGCTAAAATGCATTTTTTACCCAAGTGTTAGTAAACAATTTTATACATTTTCTTTGTTAGTATTTTGCACTTCGTTCCCCAGTTTTTGTTGATTACAGTAATGAGGTGTGGGAACACATGCACTATGAATATTACTTTTAATGTAAAGGAAATGTAAGGGCAAGTAAGCAGGTCCAGGGAGTGTCCGGACGGGAGATGGGAGTGAACAGATGTCTGGGATTGTCTATTTCTCCATCCCATGTTTTCCAGTAAGCAGCATAAACAAAACTTCTTATTCATGTAAATTATTAATGAAATAACATATAAAAGAAATACTCTTTCAGTCCCGGGCTAAGAAAATAATCAAACTCCTAAGAATGAGCACAAAAGGAAAATAAAACAATGAGCAACTAGACTAAGAATCTCTGTAATCTCAACTCCAGATTATCGACATCCACAATGAATACTTACGTCTTTTACCCTCAGCACCCTCAACATATCCATATCCGTGGTGCTCGTCTGGTGCAGGGTCGAGGTGGTCAGGAGCCAACCCTGGAAGCGGAGGGTGTGAGGCTGGGTACACTCTAGATAGAGTCCCAGTTCAAAAATTGGGATTAGTTATTTTTTTGTGTAGCATATGACATTAATCATAGTATTTTTATTTGAAGAGGTTTTTTATATATATATACACTGTATACAGTCTGAAGCCACTTGTCCCAGTGAACCAGATCTTAACCCAGCAACACAGGGCACAAGGCTGGAGGGGATACACCCAGGACAGGACACCAGTCCATCACAAGGCACCCCAAGTGGGACTTGAACCCCAGACCCGCCGGAGAGCAGGACCCCACCAAAACCGCTGTGCCACTGCACCTCCTTAGATATATATATATATATATATATATATACGGGGTCACGAGCGGTTCTGAAAATGTGTGTGTGTGTATATATATATATACTGTATAGGGGATGTGGTGGCACAGTGGGTTGGGCTGGGGCCTTCTGTGTGGCGGGTCTGGGATTCAAGCCCTGCTTGGTATCCCATCTGGGGTGTGCCCCTCCCCCTCCAGCCTTGAGACCTTCGATGCCGGGTTAGGCTCCGGTTTGCCGCGACCCCGCTTGAGATGAGTGGTTGTAGGCGGTGTGTAGGTTTTCTATTCTTAATTCCATTATTGCAACATGCTTCAGTTGTGTTTTGTTTCCCCTGCAGTATCCTGTACGCCGATATTGTTGGGTTCACACGTCTGGCCAGTGACTGTTCACCCGGAGAGCTGGTCTACATGCTCAATGAACTTTTCGGCAAATTTGATCAGATTGCTAAGGTAACCACGGAGGCAGCATTGCTAATGGAATTTTCCTTATCGCCTGAAGGTAACCAGAGGGAACGCTGCTGTTGTACCTGTGGCCATCAGAGAGCAATGCTGTCAACCTGTCTTTTTCTCGCTGTCAAATTCCTTATGGCAGGCATTCAGCATTCTGCACATGCAATGATTTTTCCCTTCTGTTGCCACTGAATCTGATAATATAGCTTGTTCTTTGCATACTGCCCAGCTGATCATTACAGCACTTCAGAGCTCGCGTCCCTTTCTGTGCAGCCGATAGCGATTTGAAGTGTAGTGCACTAGTGCGCTTTACAGCAATTCAGGCATTAACACACTGCTGCTATTGCTCAAAATACTCATTATAGCACAGCTGTAAGAGCTCATTAGTCTAATTAGTTAACTATTACATATTATACATAATATGCAATGATCTCACAAAGCTCCAAATGCTTTAAAGGCACAGGACCGTTTACTAATGACTTTGCAAATCACTCCAAAATGTTTTATTCTCAAATTTAATTTGACAAATTATTCTGCAGTGGCACTGGAAAAGATTTGCCCTGACATAGCCTGACATCATTGCTGTATTGACAATGATTGTCAATAATTATGTTGTCACCCTGGGCATCATTTTGTTTAAATTATGACATATGGTGATATGCGTACGTTTCTGTTGTATGTATTGAAGGAATCATTAACTTTCCACATTTAGCAGCTGCTGCACATTTGAACATGTACATTTGATGCAATGTTGTTGCAATGTTTTTCTTAGGAAAATGAATGCATGAGGATAAAAATTCTTGGGGACTGTTATTACTGCGTGTCAGGCCTACCTGAATCATTGCCAAACCATGCGAAAAATTGTGTGAAAATGGGTCTGGATATGTGTGAAGCTATAAAGTGAGTATACACTCCACTTGTCTTTTTTATTGTACACTTGCCTCCAAATGCTACAAAGGAGGATTCCCATAGTATCTATTCTACACCTTAAGACTTCCATCCAGTTCTTTCAAAAACAAAAATTTTCACAAAAGGTTAAATTTACATTTACATTTATTCATTTAGCAGATGCTTTTCTTCAAAGCGATGTACATCTCATGGAAAATACAATCTGTGGCATTACATTAGGAGAAAGAGAGACAGTGTTGCACATGTCTGATTCTTCTTAGTTTTTTCCACCATATGCACCAATCTTCATCGCATGAGTAGCTGCATAAAACTTTCAGAATATTGACGATTTCCGATCCCCTTCTTATTAATTTTTTTTTCTTTGAGATACATATAAAGAAATTTGTGCTGTCATAAAATCAAAGTACAGGAAACTTTTTAATTTCTACTCATTGCAGAAAGGTGAGGGATGCCACAGGAGTCGACATTAATATGCGGGTTGGAGTGCATTCTGGGAATGTTCTATGTGGTGTCATTGGTCTCCAGAAATGGCAGTATGATGTTTGGTCACATGACGTCACATTAGCCAACCACATGGAAGCTGGCGGAGTCCCTGGGTAAGTGATAGAGAGCTCAGAATGGGCAAATAAAAAATCTTAAAATGTTACCATAAACATAATAGTAAAACGCGTAACTATAAAAATTGACAGAATGCTTTTATAAAAGGGTGTTTTTGTGACTGTAAATCTGGCCCTGTAAATATTTTGCTCGGGTTTGCAGACGAGTCCATATTACATCTGTTACCCTGGAGCACCTAAACGGGGCCTACAAAGTGGAGGATGGTGATGGGCAGGAGAGAGACCCCTATCTGAAGGAACATGGTATCATCACCTACCTTGTCATAAATCCAAAGGTACGCATGATTTCAGTGCTTTAATGAGTTCTAGTCAAGGGGAATAACGAGGCTGTTCAAAACAATCTCTTCAGAATCACAGAGTGCCTTTCTATGAATTTTTTTTCGACTAAGAAAAGTATTTAATTAAGAAACTGTTCAAATTTTTCTGAATGCCTGAAGAAATAACTTGTGTCATGTTATCTTTCCTAAGATGTGTGCGATAGATGTGCGTCTATAAAGGCAGGGTAGCAAGATAACATAGTGGTTACAGCTGTTGGACTTAAGGGTTAAAAGTTTAAATCCTACCTCCTGCTGTAGTGCTCTCGAGCAAGGTATTCACCTGAATTGCTACAGTAAAAATTGCTCTGCTCTATATAAAGGTAAACCCCTGAAAGTAGCTTTACAGCATAAATCGCTTTGAAGAAAATATCAGCTAAATCTGTAAATTTGCAACTGTGCTTGTACAATTTTACGGTGAATTCAAACAAGCCTTGGCCAATCAGATGGAGATACGCTGGTATGAATGTGAAGAGCTGGATTTTGGCGATCCCTAGAAGATACATATTTCTGTAACAAAAAGCACAACTACTAGCAAAAACTGTAAACTTTGTTACATTGGATGAACGGTAATTGAAAACAAAATTCTATTATTTTTTGGGGAGGTGAGTGGGCAGAAAATTTTTTATTGCTTCTGTGGAAACACTTTTGTAGATATGGATCAGGTGACATATGGAAATGCCATATTTGAGCAGGCATTCATGCTCACTTTCATGATTTTCTGATGCAAAAGTTATTCAGAATTCTTTATTATTCATGGCATTCATAGCAACACTGTTAAATAACTGAAATATTATTTTGGCAATTGGACTGAATGTGGCTTCATTGACACAGAGCACTGCATAATGTTTCCAAAGAAATCTTCCAGCTCAAATAGAAAGGTATCTATGGGCATTCATCTGGCATAGTTTATTGATCTTTGGGGGAAAATACGGCAAAAGCAGAAGGGTAATGGCCATTTCAGATCTCCTGTGCAACATGCTTGGGTTGGAAGTCCATCCATGTCTGCCTATATTTAGAAACCATTCCCCTGAACCAATAATTTTAGACCAGCAATAGAGCAGCAGTGGAAGGCTATAAAGACTAATTAGCCCAGCATCTCTGAGTAGAGTCATCCATGCAAATTTTCCGTGAGCGATCCTGGGAGTATCAATTGCACGTAAAACATGCCAGTGTGATTTGTTGGAGCATTGCTGTTTTTCAGTTGTAGCTGCTGACATTATGAATACACTTATGCTTTAAAGCTTATGTGACAATCTTTGTATTTGATTTTTGTACAGCAACAATACTGCTAGGACTCATAATTTACAGTACCTGTCGAAAGTGTGAGTACAACTGCTGGAAACTAGTTTCTTTTTTAAAAAATGAGGCGCCATGTCTTCCCAGCTCTTCTGTAGCATTTCCCAGAGATGCAGGACACTCGTGTGTCAGTTTGCTTTCATTCTTCTGTCCAGATGGTCCCATACAGGTGTTGCCCAGGGTCACTCAAAAATTTGGCTGGTACTATGTATTTCTGTTAGATGTGATAAACCTGGTATGGTTTTTTTCTTAGTTATAGAAAGGTAAAATCTGTGTTGGGTTTTGTGCATTGTTTGTGCACTTGGAAATTGAATATAATTCCTAACAACTTGCTGTCTCATACACTACACTGTTGAAAAGTCAATCTCTGTAATGACATTAGCAAAATGAAGAAAAAATTGAATAGCTAATTGTATGTTTTGCTACTGAGCCCAGATAGAATCCTCGCAGGTGGCCTGATACAATTCCTGTATGGAATTCCAATGAACAGGCAGAGAGGAGGAGTCCACAGCATCACTACAGGCCCAGAAACACCCTGGATGGGGCCAAGATGAGGGCATCCGTAAGGATGACCCGCTACCTGGAGTCCTGGGGTGCCGCAAAGCCTTTCGCCCATCTGCACCACCGTGACAGCATGACCAACGAGAACGGCAAGATCAACACCGCTGTGAGTGTCCTCTTGTGTTTCAGTGAGGACATGTGGGTGGGGAAGGGAGTGAAAAGCAGCCATTTATTCCATTAGACCCTCATGGATACTATGGTACTGCTGCTTTGTTGCTGTTGCCTTGTCTCTTTCCATTTGCAATCAGAAAGGCTAAACTTATTGTCAGTACATTCATGAGTTTCACTGTTAATAATTTGATGGCATAAAGACAATTGTCCTTGACTGTGAAAATTAATTAATTTTCAGAATAATACATTTCTGTGTGGATGCTGCATTTATTAATCCATACAATCAAATCACAGGACGTGCCAGTGGGACAGTATCACTTTCAGAGGCGTTCGGAACGGTAGGTTACACGACTAAACATGTCTCACACGTGTTAGTAAAGCTTTTAGGATATATTCTAAATTATTTGAAACGCACATGTTAGTAAAGTAAATAGAAACAGCTATTTTGTAATACGGGTGCTTTCAGCGTAACATTTTTTTCAGTATTGATGACTGTGGAAAGACATAGAACGAGTGAAAGTGCATGCAGGGGTAGATGCAATCTGCAGCAGAAATTATGAAAGATGACATCATAAAACCATAAAACCATATTTCACTCATCCTATGAAACACTGATAGGTGTTATTGCTGTTTTAATCTCATCAGTGGAACACTGAGTCATTTCAAAGGAGGGAAGATGATCACACAAGAGACTATTCATCTGTTATAATGAGGAGAAGGAGCGTTCTTAGTTGACATGATTTGCAATTCCCATATAACATGTTCTAATCCCATCAATGGTGTCTGTAATTAATCCACTCAGCTGTCAGCCTTTTTTTCCTCATGTTCCCTTTTGCACAGAACAAAATCGCAAAAGAAGAGGTTCGAGGAAGAGCTGAATGAGAGGATGATTCGAACAATTGATGGCATAAATTCCCAAAAGTATCGTGCTATTTTTTGCTTTGCATTTCCTCTGAAAATATCGACGCTGAATAGTCTTTGCTTCAGTAGGGAAGTAATTTATAACAAGAAATAAGTGACAGTTGTAGCAAATTGCATCAGTAATATGATGATAAGGACAATATTTCATTAGAAAACATTTCTAAGCTTCTCCATTTCAAATGTCACAAACGCTTTTTCGTTTTTTCTTTCCTTCTTTCAGACAGTGGCTCAAATCTGAAGACATTCAGAGGGTATCGTTGTTTTTCCACAATAAGTCTCTAGAGAAGGAGGTAAGCGCAAAGATGCAAATTTAAAGATAAATTGCAGTTCCGAAGATTTTCCTTCTCATTGTTTCCGTTTTAGTTTTTCAAGAAGGAAATTTCTATTTTTTTCCAATGATGAGTCATATTCTTGAAATGCATGAAGACTAACTCTCTTATTAGACAATGCCTGTAATTTGAAATTACCTTTAGAAACATTTAAAGAAAAATAGCTTCGATGACACCTTTAACCTCCTTTCTTTTTCTCCACAGTACAGAGCCACAACCCTGCCAGCTTTCAAGTATTATGTTACCTGTGCATGCCTCATATTCTTCTGCATCTTCATCGTACAAATTCTAGTGTTGCCAAAGTAAGCAGCCTTTATGTCGTAGAAGACAAATTCAAACAATGATACCTTTAAGTATAAAGAGGAAAAGAATGAATTACATACATTATATCATTAAATCAATGATATACATAAGCGAAAAATCAAAAGCTATAGCTAACACAAAAGGGATAGCTTGGACTCACATGAGTTTGATTTTCCTAAACGCGCAACAAATAGTCTATCAATGCAGGACGCACAAATCCTGAAACTTTGAGCAGGAAGACATACAATGAGAATAGTTAACACTGATTATAATGAAAATGAAAACAGACAAGGATATACCACGAAATGTGTCACATCCCCAGGTAAATTAGTTCTCCGTGCTCCATGTGGCAGTAATCCTAGATAATGCCTCATAGTACCTGAGCTGCATGTTTGGCCGTATGTTTGAATCCAGCCCCGGCTGTGCAAGGTTTGCATGTCCTCTCACTGTCTGCAGTCCTAGAAAACGTGAAAGAAGGCAACGGTAAATCCCTTCTGTGTCCCTCCTCATCATGAGGGCCATGTAAACAGCTACCAATGCGTTGAATTCATCTAGACAGCACTTACCCGTACCTTCAGTTATAACCATATAATAACAGGGCTATTGCTGCATAGCTGACTTTATCCTTAAAGTGCATTTTTTTGGCGATATATGTTTAGACACACATCTCCTGTAACTGGAATTGCTGCAGAATTTCACTCCTCTAAGCTGCACTTCACAATAAAATCCGTTTATGCTATTTATGCACTGTTCCAACTATTTGTGTTCTGTGCTCTTTTTTTTTTTTGACCTGTATTTCTTGTTTGTTCCATAGGACCACAGTCCTAGGTATTTCTTTTGGAATGGCATTCCTGCTGCTCTCCATGATCTTGCTGATCTGTTTCATCAGCCATCTCCTGGTGAGTAAGGTTTTCTTACTAAAGAGTGACAGCAAACAGCACTTTGTTTGGTCGTGGAGGCGCGACACAAGTCCAGGTTCTTTTTTCTGTCTCATGTGCATGAATATACTGTATCTGCTGAGACACAATTATTTTCCATACAACAGCACAATGGGTTGCACACAGATTTATAACAGTAACAAATGACAGTATTAAATAAAAATAATCTTTTTTTACTAGTCGGTATTCAGCATTTCTCTTGCAGTTTATAACATTAGCAATATTATCTAAATTAAATGGTTGCTTGTAGTTTTTGTCTCAGAGACATTCGACAAAGGTGCTTTGTATTTTTTAAGTAATTGTACTATGCTACAAAAAACTAATCTGTCCATATTATTTGTTCCTGAATTGAATGACAGTGGCTGAATTGTAGCTATTAAACTGAACTTTATTCCATTTATTTGTCTGAAAATTGAAAATGTGGCCACAGCTGAACTCACATGCCTTTTCCCTCATTAGACTAATTTAATTTGTCCTGAATCCATTGAGTCTTTCTCTGCCTAAAATTTGTACAAATTGTTTAGTTGTTCATCTCAGGCCTGCATAAGACCAAAGCACAGAATAAGCTGACACCTAACTTTTCCTTGCACTTTGTACTGCCACATCATGGCAAAAATTACAGAACATAATCTTACAGTGTTGTAAAATAATTTAGTTTTTTTCAGCGTACTGTTTCACCTTGTGACTTCGTATTTTTAGGATGAGGCTGCAAACAGCCTTGGTTCTTTCAATAAGCACTATTTTTCCCATTTTTTATTTCTGAATCATTGACATTGGTTGGGGGGTGCGGTGGCGCAGTGGGTTGGACCGGGTCCTGCTCTCTGGTGGGTCTGGGATTCGAGTCCTGCTTGGGGTGCCTTGTGACGGACTGGCGTCCCGTCCTGGGTGTGTCCCCTCCTCCTCTGGCCTTACGCCCTGTGTTGCCGGGTTGGGCTCTGGTCCCCCCTCGACCCCGTATGGGACAAGCGGTTCAGAAATGTGACATTGGTTGATAATGGAATAACATATTTAGTCCTGCATTAATTAAAATATATTAAATTGTATGACCTGCATTTATGCGTTTGCGTTGAGTTCCTTGGTTCAAACTATTATCTAACATGACTCTATAAATTAGGCTAGAAGTAGAAATGGTGGGCCTGATTTCCCCATAATTTATCTCCACAGCAATGCAGCCAAACTGGCTCCACATCCTGGCTCTGGATCTTAAGATCTTCTGGAATCATTGCCAACAAGCCCTGGCCTCGGATCACTCTCACGATGACAGCCACAGCCATCATATTAGTAATGGCCGTGTTCAACATGGTAGGTGCAGTGAAGGCCCAGGAAGACACTGGATGTTACTCAGCTGGTATCACCAAGATAGATTTACACCTTTTTTCCTCAATTGAGTAAAATGCAAAAGGTCAAATGTACATAATTAAATGGACAGTGATGAACTGACTTGAAAAAAAATTTTGATTCTCCCTGTGTTTTTAAAGCATCACCTAAGATGATTTAACATCAGCAACTTCACAGTGTAAAACCAATTTTTTTTTTTTAATTTTGCATTCTCTTTGATGAATGAATGTATTTTTATACAATTCTTTTTATTTTAAAATTGTTTGAAGTTTCGTTTCTTTAAGAAAAAATGTTTCAGATCTTGTCCTGATGGAATATTTATTAAGTCTTGGTCTTCGTTCTAAAAAACACAAAAGTAAATTTAAAAAGCAAATCTAAACTTAGAATAGAAGGCAAAGTATACAACTTGAACAGTGCTAAATACCCATTTTATTTTCATTATTTCCAAGGTTTTTACAGTGATTGCGCTGCCTCTGTAATATGCAAGGCATTTGATTTCACTGAAAAAAAAGGTACCTTATCCTGCCCTGGTAGGGTTTGCGCCATGCAAAATTTATTGTTCAGTTTTCTGCATCTGTGGATATTATTAACCCTTATCTGGTTTCAACCACATTTCTATGTATATTATTTATTTTATTTAGGCACTGCATCTCACCTTTTTGGAAAAATATTTACACTGTGTTTAAAGCAATGTATTAAATGTCAATTAAATATATCCGATATTATATTGTCAGAGAGAGAACAAGAGAGTAATGAGATTGTCTGAGAGGTCATTATTTCTCCCTCAGGACATTTCTAGTAATCCTTCTTAGGCAGCAGCAGGTACCATAGTGATAGGCCTAGTACCTTGTGATCTGAAGTTTTCTCATTTGAATCCCATTCCTGCTTTAGTACCCTTGAACAACGTTTTAATGCTGAACTGATACAGTAAAAATACCCTGGTGTAAAAATCGATAAATCAATATAAAGTTGATTATTTGTTTTTCTATGCTGCCTGGGACACAAGGGTCAGCTACGTAAAAGAACAGCAATGGCAAGACTGTAATTCATACAGTATATACAAGCTGTAAAGATGCACTGATTTGTAAGTATTGTGTCTCAGTAATGAGAAATTCTTTGAGGCAAATCATTTCCAGAATATCAACCTTTAAGTGTCTAGCATTGTCGCTATGAACCATTTCCAAGGTGAGAAATGTTTTCTTAACGGTCCATCAGCTGTTTAGCAGCACTCGGAAAATGAGCTTTAGTTTTGCTGATTTGGGTTAGGGTTGCTGTAGAAATGGTGTTCCAAATCGATAAGGAATTACTTTCAAACATGAACAGAATTTATGTGAACAAAAATGAGAAGACATGAAAGTGCCCCTGACATATTATTGAGATTCTGCTGGCGATGCGTTTAACTAGTGGTCAGCAAAGATGTTCAGGTTGAATCCTTGCTGAAAGTTCTCATGATTTTGACAAAAGACAGTATTATTTCCGGCTGTGGTCAGAAAAAAGAGCGACCCGTTTGATTTTGTATCAGCAATTCCTGTCCTCAAACCTTTAGCCTCTGGGGAACAAGATAACGATCAGAGCAGCGAGCTCCGGGTCCAGACCTGGACACAAATCGATTTAAGAGATTCTGATCTTGTTTTCTCTTCATGTTGTCGCTCATATCCATTGAATTGAAATAAGTCCCCGCCTTATTGGGTGGAATTTCCGTTCTTGATGTGACGCTAAAGGCCATGGGCTCTACTGAATTGGTTATCTTTGCCTTTCGGTTGCATGGAATATATGAGAAACTTAAATGTCAGGCCATTAGACATAAATATCCATTAATATGTCTTTCATAGATGTTTTGTTGTTATATAAATATAATTATGGTGGAATAACACGATGTTCTATAAAACAAATACACAGCACTGGGCACATTAGTTTTTATGTCCAAAGCACCATTACCAGTATCGTTCTGTTGTGGTGTTGTGTGCTTGATTTCCCACAGTGCAATCCTAATTTCTTTTTTTCTTTCATTTCAGTTCTTCTTAGACGACGGTATGACCTCTTCAGTTCCAGTCCATAATACATCGAATGAGACTTTATACTCTAATGGACAACATAGGCACATAATGGAGAAGAACAATTTCTACCTTCCCGTAAGCAAATCAAAGCATTTTGTTGATTTTGCTATAATTTGTCATGATTTTAATAATATTAAAGCCTTAAATGTAACTGCAGATCGCTGGTTAAGAGAAACATTTTTACTTTTATGAAAATGTTTTATTTACTGTTATTTTAATGTATGAATTCAGTGATACTAGTCTGTTCCTTTTTTGTTTGCAACTGTATCATTTTACGAAACACCCTGAAATATTTGACAGTGCTGAAAATTTTTGAGCAATGTTCAGTTGTCTTAAAAAAGTCAGGCATATGTATTTATATTTCTCTTACAAGCACAGCCATGAGAAGTATCAAAAATAGTCCGATCTCCTAGTCCTGAGCGTTGTCTACCCCCCAAACAATGTGCTCACTTAACAACATGACAGTTTTTGCACATGGGTCCCACTGGCAGATGTGCTAGTAAGCTGCCAAGTCAATTTCGCACGCAGCTTTCCGTGAGCAAAGGAAAAGTGCAAGCCGTCGAGGTGTCACTTCTGCAGATCAGACCGGGTGCGGGCAAACAGGTCACGCCCCTTTCCATCCTGTAGGATCCCCCCCCCCCAGCTCCCAGCTATTTGTCTTCGGCAGTTGATATTGCACTTAACCTCACAGAGACTCCATGTGCAGAAAGCTTAATGTTGCTCTTCAGATTTAAGTCATAATGAGATTTGAAAGCATCCTAAATCTAATTAATCAGCTCAGTGCTTTGGTAAGTCTAGTGAGGATTTAATTTGAATCAATCAGCTCACCAGGCGATTTGACTGATGAATAGTCATTAATTTCTTTGTCAACGGCTCCTGGTTCTGGATGTCCTGTGCTCTGTTGATACCAGAGCTACAGGGGGACACCAAGCTGTTCGGGCTTTGGATAATTTGGATGATATTATTCCGCACAAATTACACTGAGGTTACAAACATGGCCGTTCCTTTTCTTTCGTGGCACGACCAAGAGACAAGCAAACGCAACAGGAATTGACTTTCTGTCCTTTTCGCTGTGGGCCAGGTCTTCTCATACAGGGTTTCCAGGTGTGGCAAAAAAAAAGCCTGTTTTGTGTCAGTATTTTATCTACAGCTGTATTCTGGGCCTGATCTCCTGCTCGGTGTTCCTGAGGATCCACTATGAGATTAAGATGGTGATCATGCTAACGGCACTGGTGGTCTATAACGTCATCATCCTCCAGACTCATGCGCCGCTGCTGGACGAATACAGCAAGTTCCTCTACAAAGCAGAGATTCTAGATCGGTGAGATGTGACAAAGCAATGCTTTTCTTACACAGTCAACAAAGATTTTTTCAGGGGCAAAACAAGATAACAGTCCGAGTAGAGTCACGTAATATGTCTCCCGAACTCTTCCGCAGCAGTTTCAGGTGCACTTGTAGCACTTGTAGGGCACTTATGTGTTGCTCTGCTTTAGTTTGCCTTATAGAAATATTTTTCAGGTTGCCCACACGTACTCACGCTTTTCACTCAAAATATACATGCAAATTAATGTAAAAAATAAAGGAATATCCCGAGTAGTCAACATTTCTTATCACTTTTTTCCTACAAACGCGTTCACATGAGAAGGCATTTTTTTATTATTGAAAACTCAGCCCACGTGTTTCTGCATAAATGTTTTTGATCTCAACGGCACAGATTCTATTAATAGCCCCCCCCCCCCCCCCCCCCCCTCCCATGGCAGTATAATAATTTATGAGTGTGTTTAAATGTTTTGGGTTCTAGGCTCGGCCCTTTCCAGCCAGTCACAGTGGCCCTGTAGGTGTGCACTGCCAGAACATGTTTTTCCTGAGGCACCTGCTGTGTTTGTTCAGCCTCTGAATTTATTGCTTTTGGTATTAAAATGTATTTAGGCCACCAGGTATCATAATGGTTAAGGACAAAGCCTTGTACTCTGGAAGGGGCCCTCTACTTGTACCCTTGGTCAAGGTTGTTGACCTGAATTACTACAGCAAAATATCTACCTTTATACATGGAAAAAAGTGCAAATCCTTGTGGATTATGGTGCCAGAAGCAGATTTCCACTAGTCCTCCAGGTGTCTAGATAAACATGCTCTGCCCTACTCATAAAATTTAGCCATTTTGTGTTAATATTATGGTGTGCAATATGGTTCTTTCTTCAAAATCTGAAAATTCTGCCACCTGACAGGGAAAAATCACTGCACCAGCTGAAAGAAATTTTGAAAGCTATGTAGCAGGAATTATAGCAATTTTGTGATATGATACAAAGATTACTTTTACTAGACTATTTCATTATCTTTTATTATCTATTACGTATTTAACAAAAAGAAGGGCTTCCGGAGGGTCTTTCATCTCCATTTACCTCCGTTTCAAAATATCAGCTATCAGTGTAAATATATGCAGAAGGTTGGAAAATACTTTTATATGAACTGTGACTTTTTTGGAATAATACCGCAGGGGGTGAATTCAGTTCTTCAGGCCTGAAATTATACAAATGTTGTGCAACTCTAGGTCTGTCCTCACAAAGTAAATGGGTAACTGACAGCTAGAGCACCATTGGTTTCTTAAGATAAAAATTCTTGAAAATCCTTCACATTATTCTTTCTCTTTTTTTTCCAGCCCAGGAGTTTTGAAAGACTTGAAGACAATGGGGTCCATTTCACTTTTTATATTCTTCATCACTCTCCTGGTTTTGGCACGACAGGTAAGATGTCATTTTTTCTGTTGAGATTTGTTTTGACATTACGCTACAGTGATTACATCATGCAGCATACAGTTGGTCCCCAAATTACACACTTTCAAGTAACATACTTTATTTACAGAGTCTGTAGACTGGCACACCAATTGAAATTTTCATCAGTTTGTCATCTGATGCACCAGGCCAATAAGTGCTGAAGGTGGAAAATAGAAGGTGATCATAGTGTAGATGACCCTCTGCCTTCCACATCTACCGGTTTTGGTTGTCAGTGAAGTGTTGCTTCGCCATCAAATGGAATGCATTTCCATTTAATACCTCTGGCTCTGAGTTGCTGCTTATGCACAGTTGTTTTCTATGATTCAATAACATACAACTTACCCAGTCCTATTGCTCAGTTTTGTTAATCGCTTGTCTGGATCATGGTGGTGGTGGTGGTCCAGCACCTATCCCAGAATCATTGTGTGCAGGTTTCATGGGGAACACCCCGTACAGGATGTCAGTCCAATATGCAAAACTGTTTTAATATTTCGTATGATCAAATTTTATTTTTTATGATGCTTGTATCAACGCATTTTATGTAATGTGTGAGGTAAAAGAAGGTTTCAAGAAACCAAAAAGGAGTACCAAAACTTTTCTTAGCTCTGAGCCACAGTTATTTATTGGACTTTCTTATTTACACAGTGTCGTAAATACTCCTGCCAGGGCACATGCACGAGACATCCTAGCTTATCAGAACAAACCGGTTTGTCCTGATGCTGTCTACAGTCCACTCAGTGAGGGGTGGGGGGGCATAAAAAGGAAGAGAAAAACAGCCCATTGAGCTGCTCTGTTCCCATCTGAAAAACATTGGCTGTTGCTTCCCACCCTGCTGAGCTGTTGCTGATGCAAACATTTATACTGCATGTATTAATTTAGAAACACTTTCCCAAAGCAACAAAAATCACAAAAGTACATTTTGTAATATATGGAGACATAAAGATCCAGTCAAGAGACTCTGGAAATATTCTCACTTAGCCCACTACCGCAGTTTTCTCAAGCACGCATTACAGTAGCTACATTAGAGTAGCTGCATAAACAATTGATGACAGGCCCCTGCCTTGTTCTGTGTCGCAGTCGACTAATGATTTTTTGAGTAACGAACCAACTTCTGGCTCCAGTTAAGCTCATAAACTGGGGACCAACTGAAAAATGTTTTCTTGAAGGATAATGTTTGCAGTCAATTCCCAGTTTTATACAGAGGGAGGAAAAATCATATAGCAAATAGTCTAAATGAAAAATTCAGTTATTATTAAGTGACATTAATTTACCAAGGAAATGTGCTTTAATATGTGCTGTTGAAAAATTATACAATTCACCTTAAGAATTTGAAATTTTACATTATCTAGACAATTTTTGTGACCATCTTTAGGGTCATCCTTTTTGCAATTTAAACACCAATACAAAAAATCTGACTGGTCTTCTATCATTGAGAAAGAACAGAACATAATAGAATAGAATAGACTAGAATAGAACAGAATACAATAGAATAGAATAGAATAGAATATATTCTTGAGGGCCTACAATTATGGATACAATAGTGTACAACTTATTACAGTTTTAGTGCAAGCGACTGCAGTAAAATTGTATAACCTTTTCACGTTCTACTGGCTAGAATTTTTAGCACATTTAAATGTCTCATCAAAATCTTCCTGTTGTTGGATGGCATGTCGTCTCTTCTGTTTTCAAGCAAGCATAGTAGCATCAGTAAAAAACAGCTGTTTTCATATATCTAACAGATTTGACAAGTTACTGTTATACTGGTAGGTGGATAATGCAGTTGTTATAAGGCAGGGCATTATTGGTCTTTATTGAATTTTCCATCTGGTGACAACGATTTAATACCTTTTAAACAAATATTCACTGATGTTGCAGGGCTGAACATGTCTTCCAATTTGCCTCTTTGCATGCATCAGATTTTTTTGGTGTTGCAGCTACTTCTTCTGCTCCTAGGTGCTACTCTCATCTTTTGTGACAGTGGATCTGCAAGTAATTCTGAGTAAACATCATAGCTGTAGCTAATTTCACAGCTAATGTTACAGATCAACTTTACAGTGTGTGCAGTGTCTCACGGTGTAATATCTTGTAAACGTATCCGCCTGAGGACAAGCAAAACATCTCCTCTGTACGGTGCATTACCATTGCAACATGCACAGTGTCTGAGATATTTTTAAAAATATTTGTCCTCTACAGTGGACAAAAATGAATGGTTGGATCATAAGAGGATATTATAATTGAAATCGTTCATTCGGGTCAGTCAAACTAGCAACGCAACAATATATAAATGCATTATAGAAGGGGTACAGCATCACGTTGTCACTTGCTGAATTTCTACAGTCTGACAAGTATTTTCTTTTACTCTGACATGTTCTCAAATGGGTCAGAAATTGTACACATTATAGTGCTTACCACTCTAGCCTGCTCACAGTAATTATGTCACCATTAAACTGTGCCCAGAATGTGGTCCTCAGAGATCCAGGTCCCATTTAGCAGTTCCACATTGGGGAACCCCGGAGAGGCCTGTTCCTTTCCATCCTTTTTTTGCCACAGGCTCCGTCGCTAAAAAGGGCAATGCTCTTTTGGGCCAGCTTGGAATATGTATCCAGGTTGACACATAACCAAAATATTCCCTCTTCCTGTAACCTATTTTCCAAGACAGCAGCAGGCAGTTGAGTTCAGGGCTATGCCAGATACAGCTCAAGCTCTGGACTGGCAGATATGTACATTCCTATACTTTCAGTATTTATAAATCTGACCTGTGGTCTATAGCTAGATGTCAGAGAGAGATGCCAGTGCATATGTCACATATGAGACAGTTCCTGCCTTCCACACAGAGCTTTCTGTCCAGACTCTGAAGAAAGGCAAGACAAATGATAAGGTAATTCTTTTCATTTGGACACTATAGTGAAAAAAATGTAATTAGTACATGATTCTTAAGAATGCGTTATTAAGCATATGATGCTCTGATCTGATTCCATTTCTCCAATGGGATTTTCACGTGGATCTTCAACACTGTATAACTGAATTGACTGGCATTGCCTGCTGGCTATCAAGAAGCTGTATTCTTCTCTCACACAATCAGCTTCCTCTGTCCCTGTTAGAAGAACCTGAAGGTTATAAAGAAACAGGATATCTGTGTGTTTCGGTGCATAGAAGGTGACAGGGATGAACAAGACCAGATGCGAGCATATTCCAGTAAATAGGAATGAGTCAGTTTAGGCAAGGAAATCACATTTTTTTGTTGCGTGCATATTTTCCCTCCTCTACATCTGTGTTAGTCTAGTTCAGATTGCTGTTTCAATTTAATGTGCTAGTATGGTATGCCAAAGGTTCAAATCTGAAATTTAAAGCCATCAGATCTTTAGAAAAAATAATAAAAAATAAATGAAAAAAAAAATAATTCTTGTTATTTTCATTTATTTTTTGTGAACTCCATTCTCATATTTGTTTCCCTGCAAAATAAACACTGAAACGATTAGAGGCTGACAAAAGAATGACATTTATACATTAATTCTGTATTAAATCCAAATGAATAAGATACTTTTTTAGCAGTCTGATCTTCCATAAACCTTAAGAGGAGCAATGGCCAGTGAATACTGTCCAACTGTAACACTGATTACAAGAACCAGAGTCTTTAAGAAGATTTCATCAGCTATAATAGTTCTGATTAAGCTGTGTTGGACTTGAGGCTCACATGGAATGCTGGCCAACAGGGAGCTGTACTTACCTACTATATAGTATTCATGATCTGCCACAGGATAGCAATCACACTGATGCCCGTACTGAGGAAATTTAATTAACTATTAATGGGAATTGAGAGTGGAGTGGTGCTTTCCAGAGCCCAAGACAGAGTAATTAGCTAAAATAGTTCTGTTTCCATTATTATCTATTACTATCCAGTTTTTGATTATAAACCAGCTTGAAGTTCATGTATTAGTTTGAAGCAAATTTCTACTGTCCGGTCATAAGATATAAAGCATCATATTCTCAGAGTTAAAAATTCTATTGCAGGACATTTGCCCGAAACAGAAACCATGCAGGCATAAAATACTCTCTCTTTGGCTCTGGTTTGTTCTTTTTTGTCACTTCAGAAAACAAAGTGATCGGATCTCTACAGTCCCTTTACCTCTGTGTCCTCTTGTAACAGAATGAATATTACTGTAGGTTAGACTTCCTGTGGAAGAACAAATTCAAGAAGGAATGCGAGGAGATCGAGACCATGGAGAACCTCAACCGGGTGCTCCTGGAGAACGTTCTGCCCGCCCACGTGGCAGAGCACTTCCTGGCCCGCAACTGGAAGAATGAGGTGAGGGATGTGGACCGCAGTATCCAACAGTACACCGACCATTTAAAATTTTCAAGAAATAAAAAAAAAAGTTTTTCTGTACACCTAAAAAACGGTTTCATAAACACTTGTGGAAAATGAAAGTTAAATCCTTCCTGTCCTTTGAGGGTTTTTTCCTGTCTGTTTAGCTAAACAAACTCTTTGCTTGTACATTAGTTCCACCAAACTGGCAATAACCATAAAAGCATTCCCAATTATTTTACTGCCTGCAGTAGTTAGTAAAACCATTTTCTGTGTCTGCATTTATTTAGATATTTGTTGGTCCTGGCGCTGTATAATATAGCAGTTGAATCTATTCTGAATGCAAAAAGTGTATATTTAGAATATGAGGTAGTTCATTATGAATGTGAATTAGCATGAATAATGGTGCTGTATAAATAGAAGTATTAATCAGGTTTTTTAATTTCAGGCAGGCGGTACGGTATAGAAAGCGGTTCTTCACCGAGGAGTTTTACTTCATGCTAGTTGTTAACTTTCACCTGGTTTTCTGCATATTGTCGTTTACATTGTGTGTGTTTTTTGTGCGAGAGCGCACAACAAATTCATAACCTGTATCATATGTTTGCAAACTGTGAACCTTGATTGTTTGAAAGATTTAATGTCTGATTTTCAGGATCTGTACCACCAGTCCTACGACCTGGTCTGCGTCATGTTTGCCTCCATTCCAGACTTCAAAGAGTTCTACACAGAATCTGACGTGAATAAAGAAGGCTTGGAATGCCTCCGACTGCTCAACGAGATTATTGCCGATTTTGATGAGGTGTTTCGTTCTTTTTCTATTTTTTTGTTTGATTCTACGTCAGTGAGTAATTTGGTGGATATAAAACTGCTAGAAAATCTGAATTATGCAATTCCATGTGTTGGAATAAAGTTTCCATAAACTGTTTCGGTTAGTAATGCTGACATTCTATGGACTGCAAAATATAATATATAAGGATGGAATGTAGTTTGCCTGTGTGGCACAAGAGCAGAGTGTCAATAACCTCAAGTTTTACTAAGAGCAAGAAAAACCAGCTCATGGTTTACTGGCTCTCTGACAGCTGCTCTCCAAGCCAAAATTCAGTGGTGTGGAGAAGATCAAAACCATAGGAAGCACCTATATGGCCGCCACAGGACTGAATGCAACACCTGGGCCAGAATACATACAGGTAATCTTATCAGTTCACAAGTAAATCCTTGGTATTAGTGCCAGCATTAGAATCGCGGTAAAAGCTCTCCACTGTATTTGGAGATGCTGGGCTTTAGGACGTAAGCAAACATGAGAAGCTGCCCTTTTCTCCTGTTCAAGTGACTGAACGTACTTCTTTGTTTAACCTTCAAGCTCAATGGATGCTATATTTAAAACTACTGCTATTTTGTCTAATTTGTTAATTTCCACTGGGAATGATACATGCATAATATAGAATGTCATTTCAGGAAAAAATTCCCTTTACTTTAGATCTGTTGAGTTTATTTTTTTTTAGTTCAATCCACACTCACTTTTACATATTAGCGTAACAAATATTTTTTGTCTAACAAAACTACTGAAGGCTCTGTTACAGTTCCACTGAGTTATGAGAAAACAATCTGACATAGTCAGCATACCCTTGTTGCTCATTCTTCTGATGTGTAAGTGCCCTGTGGCTATCTTTTTTGAACTCCGTAATTCCTGAATAGTTAATTGCCTTCTACCCTCATTCACCTGCTCTGATTGCCGATTCGGTTGTATTTCTGCAGGAGTCTACCTTATTCCTCTTTCACATCTTTTTCACAATGCCTGCTTACACAGATCTGCCATAGCACAGAACACGTTGAGCTCACGATTTTCCTTTTATGCTAAGCATCCACAGTATAAATTATATTTAATATTTTGTGTTTGTGTTTAAAGACCTGCATGAATTCTTCACGGTTTCAACGTAAATGGCAGTAATAACTGCTGATTAGGCCGACATCCTCAAATATCTGTCCAGATCGAATTGGTTCAAAAGGACATTCCAGTTACAAATGGACTTCCTGTGAGGGTCATGTGGTCACTGTATTCTTTCACTCTGTCATACCCTCTTAGCCTCACGTCCTCTCCTCTGTAACTGCATCAGGGGCAGGCCATGAACTTGCTCAGTGGCAAGAATGATAGTGTCACAGATGTAGTGTCACTGATTGCATGCATGATAAATGTGTGTACTGTGTGCTTGTGCTCCGTATGGGTGATGTTGGTCTTTTTATAGTACATCAGTCAACAATGCACCTAGTGAGTTTCCAACTCAAACAAGATCCTTTATCATCATTTAGAGAGATGGTTATATTGTAGAACCAATTACATGTAAAAAAATGGATATGCAATTTAGATGGAAAATTCAATATTAATTCTTATCAATTAGTTGCTTTACTGATGCTTCCATTCCAACTGGCTTAATATTTGCCCTATTTATACAGTTGAATAGATTTAGTGGAGAAATTTAGGGTAAGTGCCTTGATCAAGAGTACTATAATATCAGAGGTGCTTGAAACTACAACCTTCAAGTCACAAGTCCATATACATAAATAATACCTTACTGACAGCTTAGAAAAATAGCACTCTTTAAAGTATATGTAAAGTAAAACCTGGTGAAATTATTTAGAAGCTGAGTATGAAAAAACTTTGACTAGATTTCAAAATGTCGTTCGGTGGTCATAAGTATAGACAGTCAGAGCGAGACTGCAGGAAATGGCTTGATCTGCAGCAAATTACAAGCCCGCATAGCTCAATGGATTGATTTAGCAAAACCAGAGTTGGAACTCTATAATCAACAAGCAAACACTCTCAAAATAGAGGGGTAAAGGTCCTCAGGAGGTAATAGATTTATACATTCATTAGCATGTAAATGACATACTTTTTAGTCACACCACAGTCTATAAATATGAAGAATGAATTAGGAATGCACATGAATATGCCATCATTTATGAAACCTTAGTTAAGAGGAAGAGGTGGGGAAGGTCAGCAGCTGTAGATGACTAATTTTGTGAGTATGAAAAAAATTGTAATGCCAACCGAAGTTGGAGGCATGGTAATGGGAAGAGACATTTAGAGTGTTTAAACAGAGTTGTTTACAGGTGCAGTGTATTAGATATCCGTAATTTTACTCCTTCAAAATGTGCTGTTTATGTAGTCTGTATTACATGTATTAATTTAACTAACACGTTTTTACAAAACGACTTTCAATGTTTAAGCTACTTACTATTATTTACCCATTTATACAGCTGGGTAATTTTCTAGAGCAATTTTAGGTAAGTGAACTACTAGAGCTGGAGGTGAGATTCAAACCTATGACTTTTGGGTGTAAAGGAGAAACTCACCACTGTCCGCTACCAGCTGTATCACACTGTTTAAACTGTTTATAAGCATTATATAATGAAATGTGCTAAGTACATTCTTCAACAGCATATTGCTCTGTCCATTTTATTTAAAAATTCTCTGATAAAATATTATGTTAAGGTTAAATGGTTATTCTGAATAGACAAGCCACATTGTGGTTTTCATGACAATGTTCACTTTTCATTTTCGTTATCAGGAACACGACAGGCAATATATGCATATTGGCACGATGGTAGAGTTTGCGTTCGCTCTGATGGGAAAGCTGGATGTCATTAATAAACACTCCTTCAATGATTTCAAGCTTCGAGTGGGTGAGTATATTCTCAGAGGACGTTTTGTTTCCATTCCTAAGTTGAAGCAGCTGAAGCATTTCTATCCCACCCCCCTCCATTAAGTAATCACTGTGCAGTAAAACTTTGAAATAAAATGGAATATAAAGTGTCAAAATAATAATCTTTTGTTTATGAATTTTCCGATGATCGTGTCAGAATTGCAGAAATCGCATCTATTCGCTTTTGAACAGCATTAAACTGCCATTGGCGCTGATGTAGTGCTGAAGGCACAGACCATTTGTTTTGATGTATTGAGTTTCTGAATTCAACTGGAGTGGGAACACAGAGGATTTAGTGTTGTGTAGACCAAAAGACCACAAACAGAATGAGCACAAAGTAAAACACAGAATAGAAGTATAATTAACTGAAATTAAAAATAAATAGCGTTAATACAATACTACCATTTAAAGGTGTACATCGTGTTGGCTAAGAGCATGTAAAGTCTATATAGTTGTTCTGAGTTTTCGTAGAACCGTTGCTATTAACAGAACCATGGTAAATGTACATTTAAATTTGCTGAAAATAGAATTACTTCCGGTGATATTTGTCTGATTTTTGCGAGAAATTTTTACTTATATTTAAACATATTTTCTATCCATGCATCTATCTTCATTAACCACATGTCCTGGTCAGGGTCAGGGGGGTTCCAGAATCTGTCCTGGAATCCCTGGGCACAAGGCATTGGGAGTGCTGCTTTACTGCTATTTTTATAGAAAATAAATATTTATAACTGTATTGAATAAGTGACACATCTATGACAAGAAAACAAATTTACACATATGAAGTGTTACATATAGTTATGTTCTGAGAAAGTACTATGGGTTTACAATGGGTAAAACCTTCCATGTGCAGCATCATGGTTGTAATATTGTATACACACACTTAAGGTGCTAAAATAAAAACAAGAAAATCCCATGCAGTGATCTTGTCCTGATGCAAGTGAGAGTGGTGAAGTGCTAGGGGTATTCCAACAGACTTGATAATTCTTTTGAAATTAAATAGAAATGCAAATAAATATGGAAGCAAAATTAAAAAATAAATAAATAAATAAATAAATAAATAACGATACATATATGGTCTTCTTCCTGTCCGGGACTCATCAGTTAAATTAAAGTTAAAAATTAAGATTTATATGTGGGTGAACTGCAATGGCCCAAAGTAAATAAAAAAACTAACAACTGCTCACAAAAGTAGTGTAAAAAGTAAAGTGAAGTACTCCAGATTGTATTTCATGTTCTGCTGGCATTTGTTCAAGACATACTTTGTTATCTCAGCTGTGAGAATGCAATGATCCAAAACTTTGTTCATTTTTCTATTCGGTTATCACAAGATATCAGTGCAAAGCCGGTTCTTTGTTTGATCATGATAAAGCTATCGCACCAAAAAATGTCTCACACGACAGAAAATGACAATATCAGATTTGGAGGTGACACCATAACGCCACTGTGTCCCCTCTGCTATCAGGCATCAATCATGGACCAGTGATCGCTGGTGTGATCGGAGCCCAGAAGCCCCAGTATGACATTTGGGGAAACACAGTGAATGTGGCCAGCAGAATGGACAGCACCGGAGTACTGGGCAAAATACAGGTAGCCTTGTCTCCTTCGTATTTTTCCAGAACGCACTGTGCGGTTTCCTCCATCTGTTTTTGCTTTGGCCTTTTATGAGCTAAAATATGTTTTGATTCTGAGTTTCTGAACCCTCTCTGGAGATCTTACAGACAGTTTAGTGTTAAGGCTGCTGCTTTTACCTACTTTGTACATTCAGCAGTGCCGTGTGTAACTGGGAAAGGGTACTGTGATTTGAATCCCTCCACGGTAGAAAACACAAAAGAAAAAATGAGGAGATGGGTGTGGGGGGTGGATGTGACAGCGTACTGAAAGAGGTAAGACGGGGCTTGGAGCAGTCATCAGTGTCTCTTTACTGGCTCTCTTTCTGTCTCAAGGTCACGGAGGAGACAAGTCGAATCCTGCTGACCCTGGGGTACATGTGCTCCTGCAGAGGGATCATCAACGTGAAGGGAAAAGGAGAGCTGAAGACCTACTTTGTCCATACAGAGATGACAAGGTCTCTGTCACAAGGGAATGTAATGCCTTGAAACACAGTTAAAAGAGAGACTGAAACAAGCCTGACTGAAGCCTGGGTACAGACAGCAACCAGAAACTATAGGCATCTGTACATATTTACACCTCATCCTTAGATGCACGAATCTTGGATGTAATTTACTTGTGGTACCGTTTCTGCAGTATCTCATAGGCTGGGTTTTGTGTGGGGTACAGTACGTACAAGGTCACTGACATTTTGTAAGAAAAAAGAAAAAACTAAACAAAAGTGTTTTGATGTCTCAATGTCTTTGTTTTGTAAAACATGTTCATTAAAAGTTTGTATGCAATTCATCTGTTTCCCTCTTTATTTGTGTGCAGAAAGAATTTAGAAATGCTCTAGAAATGAAGCACTATATTTGTAACAATGAACACAGAACATTTATTCCTAAAAATAGAAAAAAAAAAAATAAAGGATATTCTGTTCTTAGTTCCTGTTTGAAATGATCACCAATTCAAATGAACAAGGCTGTTTTAATATTGCCTTAAAGAGCAAGCTGAACCAAGTCAAAAAAGCTTTTTGTTTCTTCTTTTTCTATTAAATGAAGGAGTTTCTAAAGCCAATGGAGCAAAATGATGATTACCAAAAACAGTTTATTAAGAATGTATATATAGCAGTCTCTAAAGTAGGTGACAATAGTTTCTTGAGTTAACTTTTTTGAGCACAGTGACAAGAAGAATCAATCAGAAACTCATTTGTAAATGCAAGCTTTTAGTAAAGAAAAAGTCTTCATAAATACTAATATCGGGGATGCTTTATATCCTTAATTCACTGATTTAGCTAATGGAGCCTGACTGCCTCTGTTCACTAAGAAGACAGAGTATGTTTGATCTTAATGTATTCTGAAAATCAAAAAATGCTTTTATTTACTCTCTGGAAAGGATGGTATTATGGCAGTTATTTGTACAGGATGTTCACTTTCTATCGTTCAACTTTTTCCCCTCAAGTTGATTCTGGCATCACACTGAGTTCTTTTTTGTCAGTGCCACTTTGTCTTCCTACATTATGGTGGCTTCTGAAATAATTAGAAAGTCAAAGTAAGACAAAGACAGGAGAGAAAAAAAAAATCATTTGTGTGAGCACTGCAAAGTAGTAGTAGTAAGACTGTACTTTTAATAGGAATTTTACAATTTATCAAATGCCTATCTAGTGTTTTCTTTCTTAATTAGATTTAAACCAAAAGTTTGTTGAACATTCAGGAAAATCTTATATAACATCTAGTATATCTTTTAGAAGTTTCTTTAAACAAAAGCTATCATCAGAGCAGTTTACTTCTAAAAAAAACTTTTTGTGAACTTTGTCATCAGTCAGTTCAAAATTACTGCTGCATAAAGTAACACTATAAAAAAAACAGTGGACATTCTGGGTGGTGAGAGCTCCGCCAAATGCAATACTATTTTCTGTAGGATTTCCACCGAGCAGAAGTAAATCAGAATTGTTGTAAAACATACTCCACTGGGTCTATTTCACGTCGCACAGCAGGGCCACTCCTCGCAGAATCCAGTGTTCAGGCGGCACCGCAGTTCGCAGGTCCACAGAGGCTATGTAATTCAGGTCTGTTCTCACTGGTTTCTTGTAAATAGGACATGAGTACAATCGAGCGTCTTTCACACCTGGAAGAATAACAAAAAATGACAGAAGTACAGTTAAAATTAAAACATGGTAAAGTTACTTTAAATATTTCATGTAACTGGGAAGTCATACCTGGGTTCTGCTGGAGATCTGGCCAATGTACATTTTATTTTGGTGTGCTTGCATTTTGTAGATGGTGATAATTATTCAAAACAAATTTATGGGATAATGCGTTCTCAGTATAATTAGCAGGTGGTCAGTCTCCATCGCTTGCAGGAAAATGTACCAATACAGTATCATACACTGTTATGAGTTTTAGGATGAATGGTCTTACCGCAGCTTGGGCAAGAAACAAGATTTTCACTGCAGCCTTGGAGGCTTCCCATGCTAACTAAAACACAGCTTTTGCACTCATGGTATTATTTTAAGAGCAAACACTATGTAACACCTTTTTAGTTAGACAAACCCTTCCGCCATGATTGTCAACAAAATCACAGCATTTTGCTTCTGTTTCATTTCTTCAAATCACGTGCCAATCATTGTCAAATATAAAGAAAATATGTATTTAAAAAGCCACTAGAACAAACCATTATTTTCAGCATACATCCTGATGACAGGCATCATCTCAAAGAGTACTTTGGGTTTTGACTCGACCAGCTTGCAGGTCCTGCGATCCCAGCCTGCTCCCTCCAGGTACAGGCCATACACATACACTCCCTCTGAGGGTGGCTGACTGATATCATCCTTCATCCATTTGGTGACCTCATTGCACAGCACCATGCGGTCCAGCGCCCAGCCTTTATTTGCTCGAGTAATTTCCTGCAGAAACAAAGCACATGACTGGTGTGCACTGGATTATTGTTTTTCTGTAAAGCCTTTCATGTATATGGTATCAAAACACTGTAATTACGCTGATTTCAAATCAGACATACACTACCAGTCGAGTCTGAGTACACCTGGGCAAGAGTTCTATGGAAAGAACTGGACAGAAAAGTGAAAGCAAGTAAAGCAAAACACAAATGTTGTATGTCTCTGGGATATGGCACCTCATTGCTTGATGAAACTTGTTAAGTGAATGTCTTGTGGAAAATAAATACTAGTTTCAGGCACATGCACTTGAAATGTGTACTCTAGCTGTGTATTTCTTGTCATTTCGGTGGTGAACAATAGGTTTGTGAAGGATCTGTTTCTACTGAGACGTTCTTCACACAACAGTGTCTGAACCCGGAATTTCAACAGTGCATTTAAAGCTGAAACACTTATGGTCCAACATGAGCTTTGATTCCTCATGTGACCACAAAAACTGTAGCATCAACTTGTCATCCTACCTGTCTCATAGCTGTTAGAAACCCCTGAGGATTGAAGAAACCCGTCATCCAGAAGCAGTTGGGTCGTCCCTCAAAAATCCAGGCCTGGAACTGTCGGTTTCGCTCCAGCAGCTCAGTAAACCAGAACCCTAGAGTGCTGGACGCCCAGGATGCCTGAGAGAGGTAACATGGAAGCAGATGGGTCTGGTTATTTTGAACAAGGGGGAATATGTACCTGCTACCAGTCTGTTTTTCTGTCCAGTTGGTAATTAAAGCGAAACATCAGTCCATTGGAGCCTCATCCCAGGTGTTCCATTTGAATGAGTTCCAAATTACATCATCTGCGATCATTCAAAACAGCTTCTGCTGGAAGAACTTCTGCGCAAGGTACTCTACACATCAAAATGTCATTATAAACTAATTACATTTGCATATACATTTGCATTTTGAATGCAGACCTCAGTAGACTGCTTTTCCATTTGAACTCCTAAATATTCAATGAAATTATATTTTATTTTACTTTAATTTCTAAATTTACTAAAAAAAAATATACAGTGATTTACATTTACATAACATTTCTGTTCCAAATGATTTAAAGATAAAGACTAGATTGAAGTTATGAGCTGGCTACTGAGCATGAATAATTTATACTAAACTTGCCTTTTTCCAGCGCTCAGGTATGCGGGCATCATACATACAGTCCAGCGCATCTCTCAGGTTCTCACTCATGATGATGGTCCCATCAATGGCCAGTTTCAGATCAGTCAGGGTGTTTCTCACCAGCTGGATGACTTTCTGCATGCGATCTATCTCTTGTCTCAGGAAGATATTCATGGGCTGGAGAGAACCCATCTTTTTCAGCCTTTCCTTGACCTGAAAAAAAAGATGCAAATCTTAATCAAGACATTTTTAATTCTGTTCATAGCCTCTGTAGTTCATTAAACCACGTGGCAGAATGTGGAGCATATTTTAAGGAATGGAGCGCATCTCTGGCGGTTGTGGCTGTTCACCTCAAATGGAACGTAATTTGGTGGAAGCTTCTCAAGCATGTCATCTGCCAGGCGTCCCACAATGCTCTCTCTGGTCTCCCCACCTCCACTGGAGCTGTCTTTGGGCTGGATGCTAAGGATGGTATCCAGTACATCTTTAGCCAGTTTGCTCTGATAAGTGATGTCAGCATTGGGGTGCAGTCCAAAAACTTCAGGTGTGTCATAAGCAGGTAGGCTCTGAAATATCAGACATATATTTCACACACGCACATACACACACACGCACATACACGTATATGCATATATATAATAATTTGCAGTATGAAGGCCAATTACCTGCTCTCGCTTATTATTGAGATAAAAGTGTACAACATCAAGCCTTTGGCTACTATAAGGTAACAAGCTAATTCAACCTTCTTTGTGATTAACCTAAAAACAGTTTTTTAGCACAGCTCCATTTGTGACAGGACTATTACAGCAGTCTTTGTGAAAAGACTAAGTGCATTCATTTTTATGTACATCATATAGGTGTGTGTTGCCTCTTTGTGGTGTGACATTGAAATCTTCCATTCCAAATGGAGAACAATCTCACAAGCAACAAAAATGCAGCTAAGTCTAAATAATAGAAACTACAATCAAAAACAGACCTGCATGTTTATAGGGTCTTTCATTATTTTTTGCTCAAATAAAAATACAATATTATACAAGCAGCAAGAAACATGAATGAATAATGAATAATCAACACTGTTTGAAAGAGGCTTCCATATTTACAGGGGTCACTGGTATTGTGTATCCAACCTCTGTTGAGTGTACCCAACCTCATACGCTCTGAGTGGCACACAACATAACCCTTAGAATTAGTGGAAGCAAATACACATCCTTTGACAAGTGCCTTCCATTTCTGGCGCAGTGTGGTGGAACAAAACTCCAGATGCATTGGAGCTTTGAAAATTTTGGGGGGAGAAGATCACAGCTGTCAAACACCAAAAATAGCAGAAGGAAAGCCTTGCAAGTCTGATTCACTTTCTTTGTTAATTCATAATAGTGTTTATTGGTACAATTTTAACTGCTTTTTAACATACATATGCTTAACATGCATATACTTACAACAACAAAAGTATGAAATACATCAAATGTAAGGGGAGTATATTACCAACCTGAATGTACTGAAGATACTGTTCCACACTGGTACATTTGGGTATGCTGTACCCCTTGTAGAAACAAAAGTCCGCTCCAAACATGTTCTCACTAAACCAGACCGTGGCAAATGTGTTCAGGAGACGCTTATCATAGTCATCTGTCACCCGTCCTCCATACTGGATCTCACCTATCATGTAGCGCAGTGTATTCCAAGATACTCCCTGAAAGATCATTGCAATCATCAAGAATACACGGACACAACCATTGTCATGTACACTGAAAAAAGAAATGAAACTCAAATTTTACGCTGATTCACAGAAGCCTATACCTTCTTCACATCAACGTCATCCAGGTGGTTCTGAACAAACTGCACTGTGGCATTGAAGTCAGCTTGGTTGAACTCATAGGGGATGTTCCACCCCAAGGAACCATACTTCCTCCTCTCTTGGACGGTGGAGTGCAGAAAGGCCACAGCATACAACATGGGTTTCCACTGGACCATGTTGCTCACATCTAAGAGATCCTGGCTGATGCCTACAAAAATGGATGGCAATCTTGCATAAATGAAATATTAAATAAATTTTCAGTAGATTACTCCTTAACACATAATTATTCCATGTTGGCTTGAAAAAGTCCAAGACACCACTTTCTGTTAATCTTAGTAAATTACTATTTTTGTTTCAATTCTAGCGGGGGTGCGGTGGCGCAGTGGGTTGGACCACAGTCCTGCTGTCCGGTGGGTCTGGGGTTCAAGTCCCGCTTGGGGTGCCTTGCGACGGACTGGCGTCCCGTCCTGGGTGTGTTCCCTCCCCCTCTGGCCTTACGCCCCTGTGTTCCCGGGTAGGCTCCGGTTCCCCGTGACCCCGTATGGGACAAGCGGTTCTGAAAATGTGTGTGTGTGTGTGTGTGTGTGTGTGTGTGTTTCAATTCTTGCTGTCAAGTATCTTGATTATATTCAACTGCCAAACTCATCTCCATAAATCAGCTGTTCAAACTGTATCCGGTAGAGTCCAAATAGTTCAGCCTAACTAGGAATAGCACTGGGTTGGTTTATAAAAAATCTGGATAATATGGAACCATATGTAATACAAGCTGTATTTGGAAATAGGTTGTTACGCAAGTTTGGCAAATAGGTGAAAAGCTATAAAACGTTTCTTTGTTCACTTTCAATCCTTGATGCTATTCCTTATTTCAGTGTTTTTAAAATAAAACCTAAAGCAAAACAAAATTAAACCAGTTATGACATTGTCACAATGAAGTGTTGTGTGAGTGAAATAACAAGGCCTGTCATTTAATCACTTTAGACCCCACCTCCATAGGTTCTTTTTAGGCCTGCCTTTAGTCCCTGAGGGGGCTCATTTGCAAATTTGATGGACATCTGAAGCAAGGTGATGGGGAACTGTTTATGGACCTCAGTGGTCATCCACAGGCGGAAGGACTCATGCACCAATTCTGATTCTGTGATTGTATCCATCAGCTCATCCATGAAGTCCAATCCCAGATGGCAGTTCTGTAGAAGGGCCCAGCCTCCCTAGTGGCCACATACATTACTTATTTGGGGCAATATACATACTTTTTGTATATTTGTATGCATAGCAAAAACAATTTTGAATATCTGCTCTTACATTAGTCATAGTTTGCTGAAGGAGTTTGCGAGCATGGACTTCCTGACCCTGGCCCATCGACACATAGCGGGTCTCAATCTTCAGCCTCTTGCCCAGGGCAATGATGGAGTCCGTAGGGTCAGAACCCATCGACAGAAAGCAGATTAAAGGGGTACGGGGGCCTGATTCTTCCCATGTCTTTTCTAGGTCTAGAATCACACTTTCTGCATACTTCTCACCCAAAGAGTCCACAATGTACTTTCGAGCCTTTTGGGAATTAAAAAACAAGATTAAAACAAGATACTATGTGTGATGATAAAAGTACAGATGAAGAAACAATGGTTTAGTTGTTTATCATTTCAGAAACTTAACTTTGGAAACTGGATTATCCTTTTATTATTCTCTTAATATTGCTAGACTTTTCTGATAAATATTAAGCATAAAAACAACACAATTCATTCATTGTGATGGCATAGCTCATAAACAACAGACTGTCATTGATGCTGTAGTGCCGAGTTTCCCTGAATACCTGAGCAATGGTTCTGTCAGGGCACCAGCAACGGATTAGGAGCAGGCGTCGAAAGCAGTCCAGAGACTGATTGTACGCGTTGGGAATGATCTCCTCCTCTGGCGCCTCCTTGTCAAACCAAGTCTTCCACTGCTTCTCATTCCTGCCAATCTGTGGGGATGTAAGTGACATTCCAGATCAAAGGATAACAAGCATCTCAGTGACAATCCCTACCTTCATCTCACTTTTCTACTCCCACTTTTGCCTCCTGCTGACAGAAATGGTTATACATGATGTAGGACATACTGTATATCTTTTTATTAATTTAATTAATCTTTTCGTAGACATCCAGAAGCAGTGCAACATGATTCATATTGTTACTAACATCAAAGATGCACTGTCATTGGTTTTCTGGTCATAATACTTCTGGTAAAACAACAGACTACTGATCAAAATTTTTTAGCTATAAATCATTGATGAAAAGATTTCTGAACTGAGCAAATTTCACAGCAGCCTGAACAAACAGCTCCCCCGAGGACATGGAGACTGTCATTCACACTGTGGTTGCTATACTGCCAGACATATCAAATATTGACATGTTTACAAGGAAAGGGGGCTGTGAAACAGAATTAATGAGTGGTGTGATTTTTTTTTTTTTTTGACAAATACTGCAGCCAGGTGTTCTAGCTAAACTATTCAGACCCAGTATGCATGGATGGCACACCTGACTGAGGATGTCAGAGAACTGCCACAGCTTGCTGAGCTCCACCAGGTTTAGCCAAGTCATGTCCAAGATCCACCTGGCCGCTTTAGGGGGACAGGCCTTGAGATCCAGGGAAGCACCACCTTCAGGAAATACAGGGATGTCTTGGGTCACTAGGGGTTCCTTTCATGCTACTCTCTAAGCTGCCTACTGTTAGCTCAAAGAGGACAGCAAATAGTTTAGTACAAAATTCAGTGTCAATAGTGTTTTATCAAGCAGTCACCACAGCTTTTGCATAAGCCTACAGAAGCTCATGGGCGGACATCACAATAAAACACCTGGTGACATAATCAGAAGGACATTAGGTAACATGGATGAAGGCGAAGCTGTAGTACCCTTAAGCAAAGTACTTAACCTGAAGTACTAACACTAAAATTTCCAGCTAAATGGGTAAACAGCATGTCTCAAGGCATAGAACATCAGCTAGAACCCATGGATTTATAGTTAGTTTATTGGTTTCATATAGCATGAATTTGTAAATAAGATGCTGCTGGATTCATGAACAGTCTGGCATAGGACGTTTGTGCTTGTGTGAAATTATTTATTATTGATTTCTATAGTAAGGAGAAAATCTGCAGAAACAGTAGGTCCACCCATCTCTGCCCAGTACAAATGTATTATGACCTTATATTACATACTGTAAAAGCATAGATTTTCTTAATTTTCTTCTATAAAATAAACATTCTTATAAACAAAGACTCGAAAAAATATGAAAGTAAATGATGTAACTAAATATTCAACACTGACACTCATGCATACAGGGCTCAGTGCTGTTAGCTGAGCCAAAGGCAATGTTTGCCCATGTTTCATTGGGGAAATCCATATTGTTGACACTAGTCCATGCCAAAGGCATCACAAAAATGTCCTGTCCTCCACGTCAAGCGCCAATGGAAAACAGTTAAACAAAAGTGAACTCTTAGAGTGGAGGGAAAATATTGTTCCTCATGCTGTTACCGCTCTATGGGTCCGTAACATCACCTAGCTGAGCAACGCCTTGACCGTACAACTTGTAGTACTTGGAAAAGGAGAAAAAAAATCAATGAACGTAACTTCCTGTTCCTTACATTCTAGCACACTGAAAAGTGGGTAACGAATTGTATTTTTAATGTCACCGAATTCTGCTCTAAAGACCCCAGACAACATTAAAGCCCCAAGCACTCTGATTTTAGTTTTAAAATGAATTCTTGCACATTATTTTTAATGTGCTAAATATCTTGCTGCTGTGTGAATACATTTTCTTTGATATCAAAATAAGAGCACACTTGTATATTTCAGATCATATAACATTAACACCATCAGAATGTACTCGTTATGTGACTCACCCATGGTTTACGCTTGAGCAAAGCAGGACTGCTTTCTCATTGTACGCACGATATTTGAGCAATGGAAAAAAGTGAAGGAAGCACTTATGGCAAGCTGTTATAGACACACGCTAGGGACTAGATGGTCTTTCGCTCATTTGTTCTGACCTTTAATTAGGGTGAGGAACTCCTCATGTTTTACGCGGTTATTCTGCATGTCAATCTTCAGAGTGAGCAGGAGAGTGAAGAGGAACTTGTGTTCCTCATACAAGCCCCTGGCAGCGTACTTGTGCACCTCGAAGGTCATGTACTCGATAATGCTGGCAATCCTCTTGCTGGTAATTGGGCTTTTCGGTGACCTGTTCAACAAAAAAGAGTGCAGTATGGGGCCGACTGCCATGCTTTGATGTAAAAAGCTCCGACACTGTTCAGACTCTGTGCCCATTTTCACAGGTATATACCAAATGAACCAGCAAACCGACAGTATTTTATAAAGCAGACAAATCATTTTATCCTATCAGCAGGTCTGGTACAGTCACAGAGTTAAAAGGAAACATTTCACCAGCTAAATCATGCAGTCCCCCAAAACATGAACCCAGTACATTTGCATACATTAGATGTGAGCTTTGGAGCTTGCTAACGCATTTTAGTTCATAAACACACTGTCAAACAGCATCTGAAATGTAGTCCCATTTACAATGCCAATTTTCCACTTTACCTGGCCAGAGAGAGGTCGAAGAGCCCCAGAAATTGCCGGAGGGAGGTTTGATACATCACATTCACCATGCTCATCTCTGTGATGAGGAAGTACAGGATGCTACCTCTCGTAGCAACTGTGGAGGGACAGAAACCAGTTTAAGATGGAAACAAACACTAAACCAGCTTTTAAATAATGTTTCTGTTACCAGTGGGGGCTTCTGCAAATGCAGGTTTAACATTTTAATATCCTTTGTTGAATATTATGTTTCATGTTGGTGTCCTCCGGTAGAACTCAATACTGCATATAAGGACACTTGGTGTATTGCTCCATCCTCTGACACAAGGAGTGTCACATATATACTTTATACCTTCTGAACTAGTCAGCTAAACAGTATGTCCTGCGCTTTTCAGAATGTAACACACCTGAAACAGACTTTTTTTCAGTTTCCTCAAGCAGAATGCCTCTTTACTTACAAAATACTGTTCTTCTTTAGCTTTGTTCTACTAAATGAGTGGCTTCATATATTGCCAGAACCAGATATGACGACCTGGTTTATAAAGCCTTATATAAGTTAATTGCATTACACATTTGAAAAGCAATATTTCGCCATAATTTTACTTTCACTAATGCAGAAATGCAAAACGTGTGGAAAACAAACCCTGTTAACATCATATCATAGCATATGTCTGCCAATTACGTGGGTTTCCAAAACTTCTAAAGATTTCTAAATTGAAAAGAACTGTAAGGTGGAACGCTTCCACGTCTTCAAAATTTTGAATTTTGCTAAGGATAAGGCTCTCCAGAACACACCTGGTCGATATTCCTCTCGAGCCGTGTTGATCTGGACCTCCGTCTCAGCTGCCGTCTGCAGCTTCTGTGTCACTTCCTCAGCCGTGCGTTTAGTGTTGCCTAGGACAACAATGAGGCTCTCATCCTCCACCAGTGAACCCTGTGTGCTCGTGAGCCGAAATAGCAAGTTGTCCTCCAACTCCTTCATCTTGCGCTTGTTGGCCGTCACATCCTCCAGGAGGTCTGTCCGCTCTTTCTCCAGTTCCTGTCACATACCATGATTTAGCTGTTATTAACTGAAAGGTGACATGGGAAAGGCCTTCCCAAAATTGTTTATAAACATGGTTAAAATACTGAAATAGTATCCAAACATTATGAGAATGACATAACTGACAATGATATAAAGCCACGAGCTAAAGAATCACTTTCAAATAAATGTCAGACTCATCTGAAGCACAGATTAACGCAATCAGTATTACTCCAGGTTAGTATCTGTTTGAATCTTTTCAAATAAAATTGTAAAAGTCACAGATCTTTCTACATTACATCACAATGTAGTAAATTGATTTAATTTAGTAATACAACAGTCACAATATTGACAGGGACAGATGTACAATAAAAAAGATAATGTTTGTACTCCTCTGTCTTTAAAAGCCAGGAACATTGTAGCTCTTTCTGAGAAATTGCCATTGGTGGCTTCTTTTAAGTGGCCCTTGTTCAGTTTATTCATAATCTTTTATTTCAACCAGATCATTCCTGGCACAGGGGTAGCCTACAGTATATCTGAGACTGACATAATGAAAACCTACCAGTAGGTTTGAAAACAAATTACATTTCCATATCCTAGCACTAGAAATTATGCTTCTGTTGCTCTCTGACAGTGGACAATGCCTATGCCATACTATAGCTATTTAACATGAATTAAGATGCACAAACACGCATGTTGGACTTTTTTTGACTACTGCTACTGCCACTTGCTACTTATTACTATCAGTAATCTAAGTGAGGTTACTAAAATCTGTCGTTTGAAGCATTGCTGTTATGCAGAAACGGAAGAAACTGAGTTTGATGTCCCGTGATTAGACTATGTGTATTGTCCTTTTCTTGCGGTACCTGTTTTTCAGTCAAAATGACTCTGCCCAGTAGCTGATCCTCTAGACCTCTCATGGTGACAGTGAAGTCTATGATGGAAGTGCGAGCACTGATCTCCGGGCTATATGCAGGATTGGGAAGCTTGGTTGTGATATAAAGGCGAAATCCTCTCATCACATCCACCTCCTTGTCTCCCACCTTCACCTAATATGAGATTATGAGAAAGATTGTTTAAATAAATCACTGATTATTTTCAGGCTGTAGTGTCCTGTCAAAAACACATAAACTTCCAGTGAAACTTTATTGTTTAAAGAGACTCAAGGGCTCCAGATCAGTTTTTCTATACTAAAAACATTTTTTCCACAAATCCAAAAGGTGAAAAATCAGCGCCTCAAACGTGCTTCAAAGTAATACAGGTGGCCCCTGACTTACAATGGGGTTACGTTCTGGCAAACCCATCATACGTCGAAAATAGTCCAAAATGCATTTAAAACACTTAATACACACCTCTGCATGACAGTCGGAGACCACCTGTATACTTTAGTACTCAACAAATACAGACATGAATTAAACAAAATCAATCTTTGAGACCCACAAAGAAGAACATCTTAAAAATTATCTCTGGTGTTATATTATTATCACCTTAAATCCACACATGCTTTCTAATGAAAGATAAAAGTTAATTTATACCCTTTAACATGTTCTACTTTTTTCAACATTTTATTTTAAATGTGTGAAGCAGCTGTGGTAGCTGCTGACTAACTAGCAAACAAATATTCTCCAGGCCTTCAAACCTGACAACAAGATGAAGGGGAGCGATGCCTTGGAGATAGCAAGGGCTGTCACTCACCTTCTAAGTGGCTAACTTCCTTGGCAGCTGGTGCTGTCACCCCAAGGGAAAACTGACGTTAAAAAAGAACCTAACCGCTATGGTTGGACAAACCTTAATCTGAACACTTCAGTCAATAGATTTCTTTCTGAGCCTTTGAAACAGTACCTCCATCGAGTCTCACTCCCAGAAAGTAAATGTCCCTCAAACAATAAATGCACCATTTTGGTGGCTAAAAATAGCTCATTACAAATTGTAAATGAACTTTAATACCGGACAATTCTCTTAAGAAAAAAGGAAGCAAAGCAGCATGAATGAGTCAGCCTAATACATACTCCAAGACAAACACATTAGGCCAAGACAGTAGGCAAATAAAAACCTGCATCTGACTATACTGAGCATGAGAAGGCTTAAAATGACAATAAAATGGTAAAATATCACTAAAAGGTAAATTAATGGCCATGGCAGGAGGTTGTTGATGATATGATATGGTGATGTGGGCCAAAGCAAGGAGATATATGTATATTTCTGGAATGTTACTTAAAGAAATTTATCCATAAATTCATCTGTCATCATTTTTTATTCATGTTCCAAACGAATTTTGGCATGCTTCTACTTCGCAGTAGGGGGTGCGGTGGCGCAGTGGGTTGGACCACAGTCCTGCTCTCCGGTGGGTCTGGGGTTTGAGTCCCGCTTGGGGTGCCTTGCGACGGACTGGCGTCCCGTCCTGGGTGTGTCCCCTCCCCCTCCAGCCTTGCGCCCTGAGTTGCCGGGTTAGGCTCCGGTTCCCCGTGACCCCGTATGGGGACAAGCGGTTCTGAAAATGTGTGTGTACTTCGCAGTAGTTCTAGTTTTTCAATGTCACTTACTCTGCATCTCATTGTTATTGTTTTATTAGTTTTTTCCCAGAGTTTGGACAAGTAACATCACTTACTTCACTGTTTACACAGCATTATTTATCAATTTTTTTTTTTTACTTTTTAAGTAAAAAACTTTTTAAGTACTTACACAACTATAAATTATGTGCCTGAGTCTGATGGTGTTGGGGATATTTATTGAAATACAGCATTTGAAAAGTTCAGTTTTCTGAGGTTGTTGTGAGCAGCCGCATGGTACCGCACTTTATATGTGGAGCCACTCTTAATGAAGTTCTTCTCAAGGACATTGTCCAGCGCTGGGTCCATCTCCTCCCCAACATCTTCAATAAGGAGAGGCCGTCCTAAAGAAAGACTGTCCTCCAAATGGTTCCTGAAGTACTTATGATTCAGGGAGGTGATCTGCAATAACAAAAGAATAACAGCAGAAAGGTCCCATTATTTACTTACTATTCACTTATTCACTTAGCCATTTTTACCTTGGGAATAAGGACTGCACGATGCTAAATGAGACTCAGTAATCTGCCTTCTTTCATCAGAGGGTCAAAATTGCTTTTCCTTATTTGTCCATGTAATTCCACTTAGTAACTATATCTATTTTGTTTGTATTACTATTATTGCTGTTTAATGTAAAGCAAGGCCATAGACTACCTCCAAGGGCTTTTTATGCTGGTTAAATGAACAATTTAAGGATAAATGATTTAAGTAAACATATTATCTACCGAAAAACATGCTCAAACCCGTGAGAAAATAAAAAGATTGTGGGAAAGCAGAGCCATGCAAGTAACACCTGCAGTTCATTCTTGGCCTCCATGTTCTTGATCCAGGTCTTTCCCTGAGTCTGTGGGTCAATAAGTAGAGGAAACCGTGCTGCCTTGGTGACAATGATGCCATTCTGGATGGACAGGTCATCATTTGGCAGCCCCTGTAGGTTCCACTCGCTTATCGTGGGAGCATCAATCAGCATGTCAGTCGGATGGACACCATTCCTGAAAGGGATCTGCCTTGTCTTCATCTCCCGCTGCCAGTCTGCCAATAGCAAGTTGCGGAATTCCTGGTTGAATGGGCCCGAGTAAGACAGGAATGCTGTGGCTTGCAAGACATCCCCTGCAAGAAAAAAATTTTGTGAATGATGAACAAAAACCCTTGGTTATACAATGCCTTTATCTATGAAGTCGGTAATTGTAATAAGTGTACGACTGTTAATGAATGCATTTACTTTGAATTTGTGAAAATGAGGTGCAGTCACTCCTAACTTCAGCAGAACAAGTCACTATATTTTTACTTATTCTTACTCATTCACTATTATTAACTGCTTGCTCAAGACAGGGTAACAGAGGTCTGGAGCCCATTCCGGAAAATCAGAGTACAAGACTAATCAGTGTGTATACTGGACAGGATACTAGTCCATTACAAGGCATCTCTGTTTTCTCACACACACACACACACACACACACACACACACACACACACTGTCTGAAATCACTTGTCCCAAGCGGGGCCGCGGCGAACCGGAGTCTGACCCGGCAACACAGGGCACAAGGCTGGAGGGGGGAGGGAACACACCCAGGACAGGACGTCAGTCCATCGCAAGGCACCCCAAACAGGGCTCGGACCCCAGACCCACCAGAGAGCAGGACCCGGCCAAGCCCGCTGCGACACCGTGCCCCCTATTTTCACCAAAAAGGATTCACTAAAATTTCCAGGAAAAAAAAAAGCATTACATTACTTTGACATTAGAATAAATTTATACACTAAAACCCACTGTTTAGAAAACACAGCATTGAACATAATTGGGTAAAATAAAGAAAGTCCAGGATAGAGACAAAAGTAACTGTCTAGACAAGGAGCACCATGAAGGCAGGGCACATTTGTTTAATGCAACTGCAAACGTGCCACAGGCATGAACATAGACTCCATTTAGCAGGAACAATGTGAACCCAGGGATAAAAGGGAAGAATATTGAATGTGGTGGAGAACAAATGAAGTCAGCTCACAAAAACATTAATGGGATGGGACACTTAAGGCATGACTGGAAGCAAACACTCTTGCAGAGCCACAGCACTTCCCAGCAGACAGAAAACTATACAGATCTTCCTGTAACCAGGTATTCATGGATGTAGTTGTACAGAACGGTTGCTGATGAAAAGCAGTATGCACTGAGAGCTAATTGCCTTAAAGGAGGAAAGGCCACACCTACCGACGAGGCGCTTGGTCTGTGCAGCAAACTCTTTGCTCTGCTCTGTCCAGCGCTCCTTCTCTCCTGCCAGACCACTTATTAGACTGGAGGCGTTCTGCATCTTATGCCTACAACGCTCTGCATCTTCCAGAAGGGCCTGCAGGGAAGGAGGTAGGAAGATGAATATGCACTGCAGGTCAAAGGTCAAAAGAGGATTGGCAAATAAAGACACATATCTGAACATCTGTATTAATTTAAGGGCTAAACGGAGGTTTAGATTAGCATTGTGGGCATGGATTTTGATTTACGGTATTTGACAAACCATAACAAAAACGGCCACATGAACAATTTTTACATCATGCAAACTAACAATTATCCCCTGCTGGAACACTGGCCACTTCTCTGATATCTAAGTGTGAATCATCCAATTCACTCTGTGACTCAGAACACCAGTAAGCACTTTGTTGTTTAATTTTATCATATTCAATTATTCTTGTTAAATTTCTTAAGCGTATAAATATAACATAATGTTCCTTCCATTGTTGAGAAAAATTAAAATTAGCATTGAGTGCCTTAGACGACAACCCTTACAAAATTAATAATTGGTTTTCTAATTAGACCCCCTGAGAATGAACTGTTATTCATGGTACGGAATCATGAACCAGCTGAATGTGTTTATACAGCTGTTTGCGCAGCATTACATGACAGATTTGGTTGCATTTTCATCCATTTTTTATTCCAATTTGTGAAAGAACACACCGTACAGAATGACAACATGTGTTTTAGATGTGTGGATGGTAATCAATTCAAGTAAAATGCAAAGGAATAATCGGATATTCCCTGCCTTTGTCTGCAAAGTGTCGCAAACTCTGGGTACTGCTGGCAAGGTAGAATTATTTAATCAGAGCTTTAAAAACAGACTGAAATTAATGATTACAGAATTAACATCACTAATTAATGCCCTTTATTTGCTAAGATCCTTTTTTACATCAAAAACAAGTGACATAGTGAAACTTGTGGAGAAGTATAAAGTGTCAATGTCTAGAAATATCAAGTGTCAGTCATTCTGGTGTCTTTTCAAGCGGTCAGAATGATGTCAGCTCTGAGTGATGGGTCTATTAGTGGCAGGTCCAGAGCAGTGAGATTGCAGACACCTGTTTCTCCATCATGGCTTTGTCGTATTCACCCTGGACCACGTCCAGCTCAGCTTGCTTCTCATCAAGTTCAGCCTGGGCCTTCTGTAGGTCAGCGTTGGCTATGGTCAAGCGGTTTTCCTGCACTGCCAAGTTGGCCTAGAAATCAGCACAACCAGTTGGTTTCTGCTCAACTATCACAAAGTGGAATTTCCTGATGGAGTTTGTACAGATGTCAAAAAATAAGGAAATGTGGAACATTTATGTGACAAACGGCCAGTTCACCCAGTGGACACAGACAGTGACCCATTTTCCATTCTCAATGTCATTTAAGTCTTTTTTTAAATCAGCGACCTAATTTATGGTCACTGTTGATTTGAGCTGGAAGAAGACATGACCTCTTCTAAATAATTGCATCACCCATATTTCTGTTTTGAATGTGCCCCCTTGAAAGTGCCTAGGACCACCTCCTCTCACCTTCAAAGGGAGAACTTCCTTGTTGATGGCAAAGAAAGAAGCCATGGCCTTGGTCCAGGAGCAGAGGCCGGCCACATTACCACACACCCGCTTGGCCGTCTCAATGTTATAGTCTGCCATGTCAAAGTAAGGATGAAGCAGCTCGACCACTTCCTCATTAATGGTGTCCTTGGGGAATTGCTGAGGAGGCATAGAGGTAGTGGAGATAATCAGCAAGGAGAACTGCATGTGTGGGCGCTGTCTTTTTAACTCCGAACAGATAATGCAGCATTTTGAAAAAAGTTTGATTTCTTCACATTGCTTCTCCATTCTCCCCAACAAAAAGAAAGATTCAGTTTTTAGAAGGCCGACATATATCTGAGTTAGATAAACAAAATGCTTGCGTCAGTGGTCTTAGGGATATGAACACTCATATTACCAATGCCAAAATCAGCTTGGAGTTCATTCCGGAACCTCAAGGTCCATACCAAAAAGGGTCCTTTCAGTTAAGGTTGCGTAATTAGTAATAAAAAATACTTTTTTTGTTCATGACTAGGTAATATTTTGAGATCTGAGTATTTTCTTTCTGTGTCTCTGTGAAAGCCAGTAAGAGTATTCCAATAACTTTTTGAAATGTGAAATTAGACATTTCAATTAATTGAGATATCTGACAATTGATGATGTCTGATAAGTTAAGGCCCAATTACTTGTAGGCTGCCCAGGAAGTTTCCAGCTGTCATGAGTTTGAGGGACTCTTGCCAGGAAGGTGTGTTGCAGTTCTTCTCAGGGTCAATCTTCACAGCATTGACCTTGCGCTGGAACAGCAGCAGCACGCAGTCCATGATGCGCATAATCAGGTGGGGGGGTCGTCCCAGTGTGCGTACTGTGGCAATGTCTGAAGGCTTGATTGTCTGCAGTTGGAAAAGCCACATTAGTGTAAAACACAACATTAATAGTAAGAAGTGGTAAATTGCAATAGTGTAGCTTTCTAATATCCCCTCATCCTTTGGTTTCCTTATCACTGAGTAATATTTAAGAAAACTTGAAACAGAAATGATAACAATAAAGAGTCTGGTCACTAAACTGAACCTTTTCAAGTTTAATACATCTGCTTTTTCTTCCTATGACAATTTAAGACTGTCTGCCTTGATGGACGCATGTTTATGTATGGAGCTTCAGACATGCTCTGACATTTGAACATCGGATTACTGTCACTCTGTTAGTTCATGCAGGTCGGAGGTCCTTGTTCCCCCCACCCCTGTACTGACATACGATAACAACCAGCTCAGAAATGTGCAAAGTCCCTCCACTGGCAGACGTGTTACTGGGAAAATTTGGTGCAAATTAGAAGTCAGCACTGGGGTTAGAAGAGTGCCTTATGGAAGATGCAATTACAACTGGATTTATAAGCGTAGACTGCAGACAATGAGAGAGAGAGCTCAGCAGTCAGTAGTCTGTGTGTGTGAGACCTGCTGCCATTGTGGGTTCTATATTTAAACCCTCCCGGGCAGCACGTAATTACACTGTAGCCACGGGCATCAGATCCCCACAGAAACATCACATGCTCTGTACTCCCGTAGTCCAGTTCTTGTTCTGAACCACAGGCAACAGTGAAATTTGAACCTAAAAAGTTAATGCAAGTTATTTCTTGTTTACTCATGACTCGACAGTATTCCTTGACACACTGACATATTTTGAAAGAAGAGCTAGGACAAAAACATACTACTTTGACAGACTGAAAACTGATACCCCTGACAATACACACACAGACATACACGCACCTGAAGGGCAGCCTCTGCTTCCTCCAAGGCAGGCTTTGCTGCCTCCAGCTTCTCCTCTGCAATTGCCTTGTCAGCAGAGATGCTGTCCACGATGGCCTGGGCCTTGTCCTTCACCTTCTGCACTTCCACCTTCACCTTCTCCGCAGCATGCGCCTTTACTGTCACTTCCTTCAAAACCTAAGAAAGGCAGTGAAACTATATGGTTGCGACATATGAACATGGTAACAGGTACACAACATTGCTTTTTTTTTCCCTCGCAGCTCTCAGTGGTACTTAAAATCGCGTTATTTAAGGTATTCCATGATGTCCATTCCATAAATTATGTATAATAGCTTTGCACAGACAAATAGTCAGGAAATTGAGAGAAAATAGACAACCAGATGGGTTAAAGCAATGAAGGACTGGACAGTGTAAGGCAACACCGCTGGCAAACACAAACCATGTCTGCCTTCTCATTGGCAATCTGTAGCTCCTTTTCTTTAACCTCTAGCTCCTTGCTCAGGACAGCTACTGACTCAGATGCCTCCTTCAGCTTCTGAAGCCCCGTGTTCATCCTACCGTTAAAGAAAGCCAAGATTAGCAGCTGTTCCACGAGACCAGCAAGGGGCTGCAGATAAATGCATTCACTCATCAGGAAAAACAAAGCTTTAGAAAAACTCTCAACACTGAAAGACAATGAGACCACATGAAACATGTCTTAAATAGTGCAAAAACAGAGAGACCAGTCAATAACCTGTTTGCAAGGGTCTGTACTTCAGAGTGCTTTTCTTTGTAGATTGCTTTGTATCCTTGGATGAAGGATAGATAGGACTTGGGTGTGACGTGGGTGGAGCGGCGGTATCTCTGGAAGTATTCTGAACACCTCTCCGCTACACCATCCTGGAAGGAGCCCATGCACTGCACCACCTGTGCCTTCACTTCTGCGGAGCAGTCAATGTTGTAGGTGGACAGGAAGTGCTCTGACACTACAGTGGCGATCCAGAGAGAAGGTAGCAGGAATGATGAGGTGTGCTTTACTTGAGAACACCAGCATATTTTAACTTTAACAAAATCAAAGATAAAAGTTATATTTCTTCACTAGGACGTTGAAAGGCCCAGAAATGTCTGAAAGTTTATCTTTTCTCTAAAATAAAATAGGCCTACAGGCATTCCTTGCATCCAGCTTTAAAAGGCAAAGCTAGAATTTGGCATTTTGGTGAAAAAATGGGTGAACTTTTTGAGGCTCATGAATGCATTATCTATTTTTGGCACTTGAAGGTAATTAAGAATTAAATTTATGAGCAGATCTGGAGGAACGAATTACAATTCTTGATATGTAAGGGAAGTTTGTACAAGTAAAGAGTGTATAATTTTTTTTCTCGTGGGTATCACGATATCAATGACTCTAGGAAGATTCCACAAATTTTGTTATTGATATATTTAGTAGATACAAGAGGTGATACGCAAAAAAAGTCTTTCACCTGCTATTAGAGCATCTTTTGGCCAGCGACTGAACCAGTCCATTGTGCATCCTGAAATGAGGGCTGGGAATTTTAGGGCCCGGTTGCGGAACTTCTCTCCAACTGGGGAGAAGCATAGGGCCACATGCAGGTTTTGACGGATCCGGCTCATGAAGAACTCATGTAGGTTTTCGTTGGTCGGGGGTCGTCGAGGCACCTCTCGTTTCATGACAGGTATAAGGTCGCTGAAGATTTCATCTATTTCATCTCGAGCAAACAGGTTTGACACCTGGACAAAGGTCAAAATTCTTAACCCACTTGCAATGTAATATTAAAAGAGAAGAGTCAAATTTTTAAGACCTTGTAAGTTCCTCAGAATAGCAAATTGCAAATGAAGCAAATTATGCAATTACAATTTAAGTAGTGGAAAATTATACTTCCCTTGAAGTAATTGCAAATTCCCTACTGCGTAACTAAGCACATTACCTGACACAGTATAAAAATAGACAGCCCATTAAAAGTGCATTTGTCTGTGCTCAGTAGGTATCTCTGCTCAAAGATCGAACAAACAATCCATTTTTTCTGTGATTTCACATTGGTATCCTACGTTTCACTGTAAGACCACAGCAGCCTGCAGCCAAACTGCCATACTGTCATCTCACTGTGGTATTTTATCTCCCCAGACTGTTTGTACTAAAGCAGACTGTAATCCGCAAAAAGGATGTCAGCACATTACACAAAAGCCGGCTTTTTGGCTGTAAATGACCCCCAAAATGAAGCAAGGAGAGATGCTGATGGATGTTGATGCCTCCCAGTTCTGAACACACTTCACCACCACCAGTCTTCTCTGGCAAATTAAAGTGAACCTCAGTCTACTGGCACAGCTGTCAGGACAGATTCACCATCAGCCTGTTGCCATTGATTTCCCTCCACCTGGGCTACCTTGAAAGCAGTTTTCAAATACCCAAATCAAACCTTGTCCACTATCCAAAATGCACTAATCAGGGGTCAAAGTTGACTGAAGTGAAGGAGCATTTTCAAGCTTGCCTTCTCTGCCTTAATGGAATGCATTTTCAACAGCACACATTTTGTCCTCTTTGTGGGGCTTGACACGGACAAGGACAGCCACTAATATGAGAGATTGCTTCAAGTAATTAAGCGTTTTATTTGTGAAATAGACCAAGGCCTTCAACTGATTGCATCATAGTTGCATCATTCAGCCAGCCAAGCAGGACCAGCAATTTTAATCACTACTGATGCTATTATTTTGCATAGACTGGCATGACTGAACTGAGTTCCTTCATATCAATATTGCATGGGGGCTTAGTCTTCAGTATGAGAGCTGAACTCTCGCTATACATCGTCTACTCTGTCATAGGGAAAACACGGGAGAAGCATCAAACAGACCCTCTTGTTCATACTGATAATGTATTTTTAATTTCTCTTTATAAACCCAGCCAAATCACTTTCAGAATGGCTATAGGGTGAGTGCAATCACATCAAATGTGACTCATGGCAATCATTGACATGGTTTTTATGGTAGCAGAGGTAAGAAAGTGGTTCACCATTGCTTTCTTCCATGCGTGTCTTTGGATTGCAGACATGGGAAGAGCATGCAAACTCTGCACATCCTACAGCTAAACTAGCATCTCACTGAGAGGTATCAGTTTTACCTGCTGCAACGTAGTTATAAGTCACTGCATACATGGTTTTCTGTTCCTACTTCAATGTAAATGGTCTGCAGTGAACAGATTTATTTCAAGTGGTATGGAAAATGTGTAACTATAGACACTTTCCTCTCATGCAAGTCAACACACTTTTGAGTATCACAGGAATACCAAAAAACAAGGGAGTGACTTTTTGGTATTTTGAGATGATATCGTAAGACAGTCCATCTATTCTACAGGTCCTGTTTCATGAAAGCCAATACAAGGTTCACCCAAGTGGGATTCCTCCAGTGCTTCATCATCGAATATGCACTTCAGTAGGGACGTGTCAGCCATCCTTATGATGGGTATCCTAATGTAGGGTGCTCTAACACAATATTGCGTTATTCCTTACCAACCATCTATTTCTAAATATGATCAGTCACTTTGTGAACAACAGCACATTCATCTGGAAACAGTGAATAAAGGAAATGTATAATTTTGCTGTTGACAGTTTATACTAAGAAGTGTTGGTTTACTGACTCTGAGACTTCCACATTTTTTCAACGGTTCAAGAAAACAGATGCTGCACACATTAATATGCGGCGCACAAGTCAATACTTACCATCATTTCACACAAACAGGATATGAATAAACCTGTTTGAAAATAGCATGGCTTATTTTTCTAATCTAAAAAAACCATGTTATTTTTATCGATGTACGTCACAAGCCAATTTCAGCCTCGGTGTGACTAATGAAGATGGTCTGCTAAAGGTGCTAGTGAAACAGGTCGCCCTTTGTGTCTGCTTGATAGGGGCAAGTTCTGCTGACCTCTCCAGATGACAGGACGTTATTCATGTACTCCAGGAAGGACTCGTCCTTGATTTCATTGTCAGTGAAGATGAAGGTGATGCCTTTGCCCAGCTGACCAGCTGTCCTGTACAGGTTCTTCAGATCCTCCATCAAGTTACTGGTGTTGTAGGACCTGTGGTTTAAGAGGAAGGTCAGTGGTGGAAGTGCACTGAAACCAAGGGGGTGAGGGACTGTAAACAACACAGACATCAGAAATCCCCGTGAAGTAAAGACAGCTTGCCTCTTAGAGAAACTAGCCGCAGGTTTATCTTAACCTCCTGTTATCCCAAGAGAAACAGGCGACACAGTAAACATTTGGTTCATCCACATGTTAAAGCAGCATTTTATGAAAATATAGAACCTTGAAAATATTTTTTAAATGCCAATGCTTTCCCAGACAGGTAATCTCACAGACAGAAAAATGCTACAGAGAGCCTGTAAACATTTGACAACTACAAATAAGATTTATGGAAGGTATGAGAAATATGATTTGCATTCTACTCCCAAAGACATTCATTCACAGCAGATGGTGGACCATCTTGGCACAGCTTTTAATGATAAAATCTTCCCTCATTTAATTCAGTCCTGAAACTAGCTTACTGTAGACACTAATTGCATTTTGAAGTCAAAGTCTGCATGTTATAATTCTGTAGTTTATATTCTATGAAGTCTGCAAAAGTAAATAAGCTTGAACAGGTCGTGTTTTACATCCTTAGACTCACAGAGGTTTGAAAGAAGCCTAATAAAACATCTTGTACAAATGTACCACCTACTGGATCACAACGATATTACAGGGATGCTTGGTGTGTAACGACTGTTTATAGGCATTTATGATTGGCTAAGCAAGTAGGAGGAAACACCCACACACACACACACACACACACACACACACACACACACACACACACACACATTGACTGAAACCGCTTATCCCAAGCGGTGTCATGGCGAACTGGAGCCTAACCCGGCAACACAGGGCGCAAGGCTGGAGGGGGAGGGGACACACCCAGAACGGGATGTCAGTCCGTCGCAAGGCACCCCAAGCAGAACTCAAACCCCAGACCCGCCAGAAAGCAAGATGGGAGGAAACACACACACACACACACACATTTTCAGAGCCGCTTGTCCCATACGGGGTCACGGGGGAACCGGAGCCTACCCAGCAACACAGGGCGTAAGGCCGGAGGGGGAGGGGACACACCCAGAACGGGATGTCAGTCCGTCGCAAGGCACCCCAAGCAGAACTCAAACCCCAGACCCGCCAGAAAGCAAGATGGGAGGAAACAAACAAATGTAAGTGAACTTGCATACCTTGTTAATGTTATCTGAAAGGTTTTGTATCCAGCAATGAAAGATGCCAGTCTCGTCAAACTTTGCTTGCCAGATCCCCCGACTCCGACCAGCAGAGCATTTCCTCTGGGAGTTCGAATTATTCGGGACACCTACCAGGAGAGCAAAATTTCATTATTACATATGGTCTTCCAACACTTAATTTAAACTCAAAAGAGAGCACTGTGTGGTTTGCAGCTTCCATCAAGAAGAGAACCTATTTTAGTTATCTTAGTTAATGAAATAAAAGGTAAAATGACTTACGTAAGTGTAGTGCCTAGGAAAAAAAAACAACTTCATATAAATGATAAGACTTTACTTAATCCTGGCTGATTGTAATAAATACCCATAGTGCTTCATGCCAGCAAATGCAACAAATGCTTAGACTCTTACCTTGACTAGATGAATCATTGCATCCCTGAAGAAGACCATGTCCATGCCGGACCCTCGAATGCTCTCATTGTAGTGGGCCAGGAACATGTTCAGCCGATCCTTGAGGCTCTCAAATGACTCAATTGGCTCGTACACTTTAGGCATGTCAAAATCTGTCTCCTCAGGCTCCTCTCCTGTCAGAAAAAGTCTACACTTTAGCTTACTGTGAACAGGTTAAGGTAGGTTTTTAACCACTTTATTCGTGAGAATTTTCTAACTTTCAAATTTAAAAAAAAAAACAGCCGACAGATTTGAAGCGGTTACCATCACACACACAATTAATGTCACCCTTTATCATAACTAATGAGTCATTTGGGTGAAAAATAAATCCCTCAACAAAAATCCACTCTTCCAAGTACCAGTAGCTTCCGGTGCATCCCTAAGGAAGTCAACAAAGTAGGTGTCCACCCCGAAATCAACACCAGCCCTGTCCTCTTCCCCCAGCTCTTCTTCCACAAGCTTGGCCAGGGCCTTGTCAAACCACTCCACATCCTCAGAAATGGTGAAACGATCAGCAATGACCCTCTTGCACTCATGTTTCCACAGCTGTAGTACAACCTATTGCAGGACAGAGCGGGTGTAACTGGTCTATATTAAATTCTCCATCATAATCAAAAAAGCTTTCTTATATATACACTGTGCTCACGCAGCTACTTTTATCCAAAGAAGCAATAAAATTTAAATGGCTGAGGATTAGTAATATTCAAATATTATGAGTGTAACAAATATTCAGTTTTTTTCTTGACCAGAAAAGCCATTCTTTTTGCAATACAATATTAAAGTAATAGGTAACATTCTTATTTTTTGAATACTGCATCACAGTCTAGTTTTTAGATCCTGTTGAGTCTCTTAGAAACAACATGACAGCAATACGGTATATAAATTTACTAGCAAACGGAAGAGCAAAATAGCAATAATAAGTTTTCCCTGAAATACCTATGAGCTTTACAAGAGAGCTTTGAAAGCATATGAACTCACACGCCGAGTGGACACCATCTCAGCTGTGGCATTGAGCATGCCCTGCCAGATCCTCGACAGGTCTCGCAGGTTGAAGACATAGTGAAAATTGGCTGGGGTGGGCAGCATTTTGGCCTTGGTGGCCTGCCACAGGCGCCGGGTGAGTGGCACCAGCTGGGATACGGCCGACTGCACCTCCCCAGGGAAGCCACGTTGTGCACAGTAGTGGCCTGTCCCTATCACGCCTGCCGGAAAGGCAGAAGGAAAGGACAATCAGCAGGGGCTCTGTGAGAGAGTGTGGAGGCGGACCAGACTGGCCAAAAACCTGAGGGTGTGGATAAATTGGTCTGCAGTAGAGTGAGCACTCTGTGAAGTATGAAGAAAGTCACATTTAATGCAAAGACCCGCAACATTTCAGAGAACATGAAGTAGGGTTTAAAGCAAGAGATGACTACACTTAAAAAGGGAAAAGGTAGTTTAACTCTTAAAGAGGAAAACTTGTACCCCATACTTTTTCACTTCACTGGTTGTCCAACTCCCAGGAGTGGCCCTGGTGTTGTAGTCCTGAGAAAGTTAATTAACATGCACTATCTTGCAGAAGGGGGGTGCGGTGGCGCAGTGGGTTGGACCGCAGTCCTGCTCTCTGGTGGGTCTGGGGTTCGAGTCCCACTTGGGGTGCCTTGTGACGGACTGGCGTCCCGTCCTGGGTGTGTCCCCTCCCCCTCCGGCCTTACGCCCTGTGTTACCGGGTAGGCTCCGGTTCCCCGTGACCCCGTATGGGACAAGCGGTTCTGAATGTGTGTGTGTGTGTGTGTGTGTGTGTGTGTGTGTGTGTATCTTGCAGAATACACTGGTAAAGTATCACACACTGTATTCAAGCAGAAAAGCAACTATATGAATAAAAAAGGGATGGTTTCGTACAAGGGTGTGTGTGTGGGTGTGTGTGTGGGTGGGTGGGTGAACTTCCATGAGATTCATGCATAAGGAAACCAACAAAGAAAACCAACCAAATATTTTATCAATGGAGGCATTGGATGGCAGAGTGCAGTTGAAGATGGAAAACTGTCTTTTGAGTCTTTGGGGAATGTCATTGCGGCCACCCCCCGGGTGAATCATGGCTGCCAGGAACTGGATGTCCACAATATTGGTGAACTCCCCCGGTTTCTCAAGGTTGTAGAATCCATTCTGTTCCATCAGCTGGCGAACTATCTCGTTTGTCACCTGGACAAGTGGAAAGGCAAAGCAATAGAAACAATAGCCCCCATTGACAAATAACGCCCAGAGGGTAAAAAAGAGAGCCTAAAAAAGAATTCAGGACATCTTGCAGCTGTTATTATGAGTTTATGGATTTTTTTGTCCTGCTCCATTTCTGTAAGGAATATTTTGCAACATTTCAAGAAGTTACATTACTTCAGGCTGTCAATTTTGAGTAGACATTCAGTGAGGTCACCAAACCTGGTCTCCCCATTCATTGATGACGGGCATGTTGATGTCATCCACAAAAATAGACATTTTCTTTCCAGCCGGAGGTCCATATGTTGTTCCCATTCTCTTGTCTAGGTAGCTCTCAACAGTACGCTGAAAGAAAACAGCGCTCCCATGTATTCTTATACAGATATAATGAACCGCAAACAATATTTTTCCACAAAAAAGCACATATATAAAGCAATATCATTATCTTATAAAGCTTCCTTAATAAACACCGTTAATCACTGAGCAATAATCAAAAAGTGTCATTTAGTGTCATCTAATGACATAGGTTATTGCATGCCTGATTTCATGGCAAACTCGCAAAGAAACTTTGATTTACAGAAAACAATTAATTAGCCTGAACAGATGACAAACACACATTATTCATATTATTACTTGAGACAATATCAAAAATAGCCTGAGCTGCACATATCTTTGGAATATTTTCCATCAGTACCATCTTAAGTGATACCTGGAACATGAGAGGAGTTGTGGCTGAAGAGAAGTTGACACTCTTAGCCATGTGCAGCTCGGGGTCATACTTTGACATGTATCCTTTGATGATGACAGTCTTGGCTGTACCTTGCTCTCCTATCAGCAACACAGCCTGAGGAGTTGGATAAAAAAGGAGTGCGTTATGAGTCCATTCAGTTAAAAAAAAAAAAATCAGATTTAAATTATTAAAACAGCATTGTGCTGGCAGCTTTGAAGTGCAATCAGCTAAAAAGGAAGAACTGGATTTGAAAAAATCCTGTCAACTTTCATGCAGCCTTGCTCTTGATGCTGTGTCCTACCACTTTAAAGAAGTGATAAAAGAAACTGGATTCTATGTAAGATGCACTGTAATTCACTATGTCAGTTTAGAAATTTTTAAGTAGCATTTCAGTGGTATTAATCTGTGCAATACAATACACTGAAGAGCTAACATATGAACAGCAAAGGCAGCTCACCTTTCCCTGTTTGGCAATGGTTTGGATAAGGAAGTCCGTTCTGACATTGTCTACGTTGGGCACCAAAATGGACCCATATTCCGGGGTGTTTTCCACTGGGTAGATGTACTCCTCCACTCGAGTGTTCCAGTGAACCCAGTGACCTAAGAACCATCACAAGCAGGATTAATAAGAATCATAAACAAGCCTGAATATCAAAGCAGCATGTAATCATTTATTCAGTGACTTGTCCTGGTACGGGGTGAATGTTGTTGTGCTGGGTAAAGACGAGGCCTTCGCATAGGACTCTCACTGAAGACAGGTGCGCAAAGTGTAGTCCCTTTAAAATAAAATATAAATCTGCCCATCATATAAATTCTGCAGACGTATATCCTTGTTCATTAAACACGAAAAGGAGTTTCACTCTCATCACTGGAAATAGCAGAAATCCCAGGACCTGTCAAGATGAGAAATGCTGTTGGACCCCAGGTCAGATTGTCCGGGAAACTCACCACTCTGGTTCACGTAATAGTCGAACATGGTATCTTCACTGCCTGGAGAGATGGCTGGCAGGTCCAAGTGGATGCGATCAAGGCTGCGAAGCCAGGCCTCCAACTTCTTGCGGTCTTCTAGTTCCAGGACAGCACCAATGCTCCACATCAGGGCAAAGGTGTAGAGGCGCTCCATGTGCTCCCTGGAGACCTCACCACTTTGGTCCTGAAAAGCCACAGCCATCCTCTCAGTTACCTGTGTAATGTGATCCCACTGACATTGTAACGATCCATCTCACATGACTCAACATTTAACCCAACACTGATTGCACCAACATTCCAATCAATGAGATACGAAAGTACCAACACAGTGACAAATGTCACGATTCCACAAACACAATGACTTATATCATATGACCTCACCTGCACAGCAACTTATTTCAAATGAACACACTGAAAAAATGACCTTTGTCAGTGACCCCAAAACAATTTTGCTGTATGTTGATGTTGCAGCAAAAATACTGAAAATGAGCCTTTCTACTGGATCAAGTCTCAGTGTTCTTAATCTAGTGAAAAATATTACAAACAGTATACATGTCAACTAACTAAAAATCAGTGTACAAAGATAATGCAATAGACAAAGCCTAAGAAAAACTAACAGACAAAACATAATTCACTGTGCATTAAAATCATGGTCACCACAGTGTCTCTAACAAGAGAAAATTAGTCATTTTAGTGAAATTTAGAAACACTTTCAGCATTAATCTCTGAGCCCCAAGAAATGTTAATTGTAGTACATTAGCAGTTCCATTACTGTATCTAAATTATGGCTCTCCTTGTAAGCGGGAATCATCAATAGCAGGAGGAAAGGAAACTTGGCCAGTCTCTACTCCTGTGAAGTCAGAACTAAAATGTCAGGACAAGAACCTTAAAGTACAGCACTGATGCTGTCAGTGCACTTGGTACTACAGCAAAGAAAAAAAGGCCATTTTCTGAGATTTGTCCGGAAATGATAAAACCTGGACCTGTGACAAAATAGAAGAAGGCTCCTTTGGCAATTGTGGCTGATGTTCAGGTGTACTTTTGTATGAGTACATTTCTTTTTTTTGTGATGTGCAAAGAGGATTTTTGTGAGCAATAAAGTACATATTGTGATTCAAGAAAAAGGGGAAAAAAACACAGTTGTCTGTTTAAAATATTTCTTACTTTTTCAAGATTAACCCTAACAATGCAAGTAGGGAGGATAATTTAGTCAATTTGTTTCCCACAAATCCCAGTGAAATGTCTGTGGCATATTTCAACTATCAGCTGAAGTATTAATATTTTGCCAAAGGGCTTGAAAGACATGGACATGATCACAAGTATTAGTGAGGCTGCAATGGCTTACTTTACCTTTGGTGGGATGAGGCCCTGCAGCATGTTGATGCTCTGCATTATGACAAAAGCCTCTAGCATCTCCATCTTGTACTCCAAGCACTGGATGCTGAAGCTGTACATCTCAGAGAAGGAAGAAGAGTAGAGTTCCCGGAGCACCACACCCTCCTGCAGCGACCGCTTCTTCAGCCAGCCCTGCGAAGAAGACCACAAGGAGTGCAACCATGAGAACAGGCCCTTGTCACAAGAGGAATTCTATTTTTAATGTAGTCAGAATGCTGAAACCTCCTCTTTCTCCTCTTTCTTGCACTAACCGAGTCTCATACCCAGCATACACTCTCTGTGTCTTTGTCTCCATCTCCCTCTTTGAACACAGGGTACTTTGAAGTCTTACTACACACACTGAAGTATATGCCTTCAAGATTTACAAGCTCTGTTCACAAGCCCTCAATGCTTGTTAAAGCAGCAAGGCCCAACAGAAGACATGGCATAGTTTAAATTGTTTTGTTCTGTCTCTGTAATTGTGCCACTGCTCAAGTTTTGAGCATCACTCAAGATTTCAAGTCAGCAAACCACTGTGGGGCTTCCCAGGGGTACACAAGTAAACTGCTGTGCTCCTTACAGGGATCTGGGTTCCAATCTGTGTCATGCCACATCTGGGGCATGGAGGACCATGGAAAACAAGCTGGCACATATTCAATGAGGTGAGTGGGATTGCTAGTGGGATTGCTGGGGTGCTCTTCCCTTGGTTGCTCAAAGCAATACTTACAGTGAGCGAACCACTTGAAGGCTGCAGTTGGAACTGTCAAACAGCATTCTTCTCAATGCACATTATGCTACAAAATGAAGCCTGCAGCCCATAGCGTGGAAAGAATTGGACACCTCACAGTATGCACATCAGCAGATGTGTGTGTCTGTGCTCACCAGTCTCCAGTTATGTTTCAAGGGAGACACTGAATTACGTAACCAGCAATAAATTATGTTGGGTGAGAGAAGCTGTGCAATGTCTAAAACATGGAAAAAGAAATAAGTTTGTAGATGAAAAATAAAACTGTACATCTACATTAAGAGGAGAGTAGAAATTCAAAGGGTCAAGGCTACGAGCATAATTAATAATAGTCTTATCACCTCCAGAATGGGGCTCCAGCTGAGAACAGAAGAGCTCATGAATACCATCCCATTGCGGGAAACAGTAGCTGGTGATGCATTGTCAATGTTATGAGGCTCAAAGACAATCTTGCAGTTGGGGGCCATGGGGATACGGTCTCCATTGGCCAGAGTGAGGGTCTTGTTGTCATCTAGAACTGAGTTTAGGTTTTCAATCCAGATGGCGTCGACAGGCCCATCCAGGACAATCCAGATGTGCTCACCTGCAGGAGGTTCAATGATAAGTTATCATTGACTACTACTTATCCTTTACTGATGAAAGGTAACATTTCATGTCTTAGCTGTACAGCTGTCTGCTCTCCACAGGGATCCATATTTCCCTTGTAATAGTGAAACTGTTAAAATTAGGTTCATCGGGTTTCTGTAACATGACTTCCATAGACCTGATGGTAAAGTAGAAATCCATGACCCCTCAGGCTGTGTGTGCAGGCTCACTGGAATATATTTGTGGTAAATCATAAGGAGTGCATCAAACATTTACACATTATTAAAAATTTTGCATTTGAAGAGAGGTGTACAACCTGCTACATTAAAAGGTATAAAATAAAAGTTCAATAAAAAACTAAAAAAACTGAATTTATTTTGTTACAATAATAAAAATGATTGCTGCAGCTCATCACCAGTATGTGGAGCTTCCAAGCAAGAAGAAGAGAGGATAAGATCACATTAAGTATTTATCTTTCCTGGAGACAGTTTTACACAATCTTAACAATAAAACTTTTTTTTAAACAGTAAAACTGAATTTTTATTGCTGTTGGCTTGAATTATCAGTGTCATAAAAAACACTTTATACTTGAGATACTGTATCTATGAAAAACACAGTATCTAAAGTGTAAAATGAAAATAATTTATGAGGAGAAGGGGGCATTTTTCTAGAAATGTGTAATTGTTCTCAATTATGTGACTTTCATTAGCTGTGCGGCATCAGTGTTCCAATTTATTTCAAAGTCCAAGAAATGTATGTTTTTTTGCTTCCTGGTTGGGTTACTCTGACCTTTCTTTGCCCTTAGGGTTTTCCTCCACAATGTGGAAAAAATGCCATCAGTCCAGTCGTTAGTGGCGACATCCAGGCGGCCAAACATCTGGGGTGCTGTAATGGCTTTGGGGTTCATGCGCATCTCCCTGTGAGGCTGTCCACAGTCTGCATGCCCACACATGTGTACAAACTCATTTAATTTAGATATTCTCAAGGCACTTATAAACCAAGTCTGCAACATTGAATTAATAAATGAATAATGCCTATTAAAGTTATTCAGTGGTGCTTTTATCCAGCGGTTTACAGTATTTGACCTATTTTCACAGCTGGGTATTTTAATGGTGCAATACCAGAGAAGTAACTCTGTGGGGAAAGTAACAACAGTGGTGAACAGAGTAAATACAGGAGTGAGAGGATTGACGCTATGGTTATAAGGCTATGCCTTTACCCTTGATGTTGCACTCTACTTCAAACTATATGATATAAACTATATGACATTTAGGGTGCCACAGCTGTGCAGTGGGTAGCACAGATGTCCCATATCACCTGGTCTGGGGAATCAGAAGTATCCCTATTCAGACTGTGTGGAGTTTGCATGTTTGCATGGGCTTACACCCACAGTCCAAAGATTTGTGCTTCACATGGACAGGTGACTTAAAAAAATTAAACACAAGGGATGAATACTTGTGTGGCTCCTCTGAGATGAACTGGTGTCTGATGATTGCCGTGTGCCCTATGCTGCTGGCATAGGCTCTGGAGCACCATGACTCAGCACTGTGCCAGTGGTTATCAATAATGAATGAATGCCTTATATGTTCAACTATATTCAATTTTACAGGTACATATAAATTGCATCAATATCAAGAGGCCACCTATAGAGGTGCAGGGATGGAGCTGGCTAAACTGGCAACGGTATACATCAGAGGATGACAGGATAAAATTAATTGAATTCTCACCTGTCATCGCCCTCATCAAAGTGTGAATGCAAGTGGTTTTCCCTGCCCCACTTGGACCTAAAGCCATCATCCCATGGCGGACTCTCTGTGTCTCAAACAGCTGGATGATCTTCAGCTTCCAAGGAGGATGATTGACAAGGCCAGCTTCTGCAATCTATGGGAGGTCAACAAAGTAGCATTATTCTCATCATCATATCAATGTGTGATATGTTATGATTTCAAGAATTATAAGTTTCGGAAACTTGGACACAGACTTGGAAACAGGGGCCTATTACCTGTTTGTCAATAGCTGATTCTAAGTCTGGGTAACCTGCTTTGTCCAGCTGAATCCCAGGGAAGAGATCCTCGATTAAGCTGAGAAACAGAGGCTCATCCTCGTCAATCTGTTAAGAAAGCAGAAAATCCACAAAGCCTCAGACTTCAAAATTCCAAATGGCAACGTGAACATGATATACAGTATATGTCTAGATTTTAATAATATATGAAATATCTGCTGACATGAGCGCTGGCTACCCCATAAGTGAAATTTTAATAAATAAGGATAAATAACTTAAATAACTAGAGATTTTATCTGACATTGTAAGACAAACAGAGGAGTAAAAAAGCAGACAAGTGAGGATTTTTTTTCTACACAACAGTCCATTTTGAATAGCAACATAGGATACATCAACCTGATAAAACTAAATCATTGACTTTGGTCTTTGTGTGTGACAGCACACCATCTTAACATCCTCACCAGTTTGGACAAGTTCATGTCCCTTAGAACTCTCATAACAATTGTGGATTCTGTGTCACTTGGGTTGGCTCGTTTCGCAGCACCAAGTGTGCGCAGCACGGACAAAATATTTCGGAGTCCAAAGTCATAATGCACCTACAAGGAGGAGATGACAAAAAGCCATGACTTCTACATTGTACATCTATACCATACTGTGCACATAAGTGAACCCAACTGACAACTGGATTACTGGTGGAAAAGGCTGAGAGGATCACCTGTTTGGATAGCTGCTCCTCGCACAATTTATACAGGGTGAAGAACTTCCTTGCCAGCTCAACATTGTCTATGAAGCCACAGCTGGCCAGTTTCACACGGATGATGATTTGTCTGTCAGGGACCATCATGGCCACTGAGCGGAAGTTGATCTTCAGGTTCTCAGGAAGTTCCTGGCGACCGGCATAACCTGGATTCTGAAAATGCCAGACATGGAACAAAAATGAGCACACTGAAAACACGGAGTAAGCTCTAGTTACTGACACTTTTTTTTTGTTTGTTTTTACATTTATTTAGCAGATCCTTTCCTCCAGAGTGACTTCCAATGAACTCTATGTAGTGTTACCAGCCTACACACCTTATTCACCGCGGTGACTTACACTGCTAGATACACTACTTACACTGGGTCACTCATCCATATATCAGTGGAACACACTCTCTCTGTCATTCACACACCATGGATGAACCTGAACAGCATGTCTTTGGACTGTGGGAGGAAACCAGAGTACCCAGAGGAAACCCACACAGACATGGGAAGAACATACAAATTCCACACGACTGATGTCCTATCGCATCATCCAGGCGTTGTGAGACAGCAGCGCTACTCGCTGTGCCACCGTGCCGCCTTTTACACACCCATTTATATATTTGTGTGTGTGTAAAATATTTTGCTTTTGCACATACACATACTGTATATGTGTGAGTGTGTGCAAAAGCAAAAAATACACATATACATATAGTATGTCGTTAGAAAGTCTGCTGTATAAATTTAAACTATTTTCTCATCTGCAGTAGATGCTTCTGCATATTTTTTTGCCGGATACCAATAAAAGCAGTTATATACCACCTTGTTTCTAGTTACGGAGAACTGGGATGCCTAAACTACGATAGATCAATTACATATGAATACAAAATTGGATAATAAAAGAAAAGCTATAGTAATTCTTGCACTGTAGCAATAATAGGTAATTCAAGGCAAAATTTGCTTTTTATTACAAACTGTGTGTTTGTCATTCTAAGGAAGGTTGCTATGGTCTCTACGTTATAACCCTTAAGGCGCTTTAAGGTAGAACATGAGGAATGGACGAAAATCCCCAGTGAGATCACTTTTTTCAAACGGAAATTGAACAACCAATTGCTTAATACAGTTTTTAATGAAACACATTCATCTGTAATGATTCAAGATCCATAAGTGATTCAAATACTACATGAACAAAATGAAGCACATCTAATGTGTTAAAAAATTCTGTAATATGTAGTGATGAAGAAGGCAATTGTTTTCCCTTTCAGCATGGCACTGCATTTCATGCCATAGCACTGTATATTCAAAAGTGATTTTTCCCCCTAAGGCTAGATAAAATAACTTTCACAATATAAGACCCACCATTGTCAGGAAGATCCCAAACTCAGGGTTCATCTCCACATTGTCCCCATCAGTGAAGATGAAATTCTTCCGGCGCTCCTTCTTGCAAGTCAGCACAATGGCTATTTGCTGGGCAGCCACAGAAAGGACGGGCAGGTTGATGCGGTTGAATTCATCGAAACATCCCCAGGAACCTGACTGAGCAAGGCCTATTCCAAAAAGTGGCAAATCTTATATAAAGGCCTTATCACAAACAAGGTGCATCACTACCATTGTTATTACAGTCTTTCCATATGACATAAAACACCATCATTTCAGCTGAAGTATTGTGAAGCCTGCTTATAAGCACACATTAGACTGAATGTCTTACAGTGTTTTGTACCTTTAAATATTCTGCCTAGTCCTCTGAAGTCCATTTGATCAGAGCAATTGAAGACCACTACATATTTTCCCAGACAGCGGCCCATGTCCTTTGTGGTTTCTGTCTTGCCTGTTCCTGCAGGGCCAGCTGGTGCTCCCCCCATACTCATCCCTAGAGCCTGGGCCAGAGTTATATAGCACCTAGAAGAAAATCACACCAGTGACAGCTGCATGAAACAACAACAACAACAGCTACAGGAGGTATATTATAGACTATAACACCAGAGCTAAGGGCAAATTTCATTAAACAAAACAGAAAAACAGAGGTGAAGCACTCTCAACAAAACAGAAGAAATGACTAACTGCTAAACAAAACACAATGAAAAAAAAGCACATGACATTTAAAGACAAAATGCAGCAGAACTCAGGGAGCTAGCACAGCCCAACAACAAAGAGCTGTAGCTTTTGAGAGACATAATACAACCAGTATATTACAGGACATTAATAGCCATGCCAATGAGCTGAGTACTGAGATTGTCCTTTATTGTTTTATTTTACTCACAAAAGCTCATTGGAAGGAAGTCATGAATCTTGCCTTTAAATTTTCATGAAAACAGCAGTGGCTGCACATTAATTGTACTATTTAAAGTTGATAAATCAGGTCCAATTTACACAGAAAATCCAACTGCTTAAGACCACAGCCTCCCATGTTAAGCACAACCTTGCATTGTACAAAGGACGGAGCACTTCCTCCCGAGACAGTAATTACCTGTCGGTGAGCGGGGTGATGACCAGTCTGTCAGTGCACCCTAGGAACTCATTCTGGTATACAAATCCTACATCTGTGATGTTAATGAGCATCTTGTCTGAGTCCTCACTGAAGTAAAAGCGACACTGCTTCAGCCATTCAAAGTCAGAGGGGCTCTTTATGTGCATTCGACACTGAGTGAGAGAAAAGCAAATTGAAAACATGTAACCAAGATGGTGTTTAAAAATAGACTGAATAGATTTAATGCATAGACAAATTAATGGTGATTCTATGTATGGCAAACATACACTGAACTAAGGTATAATGTGAGGTATTTCCTTTCCACTAAATTTTTTTACAAGTACACAGTCCTGGAAAATATTGAAATTTGCAATAGCTCAGGTTTTTTTTCAAAGTAGTTTACAGTATTTCAACCATTTATACAGCTGGACTGTCTCTTGAAGTAGTTCAAGGCAAACGTGCTACTCAATGAGACTATACGGAGTGAGGCTGGAACTTGTAAACTTCAGGTCACAAGTTGCTGTGTCCTCAAAGTTACTGAAATCGTAAATGCAGCAGTCATTAGATCCGATTCTAAATGTACACATAATGTTTGTATTATGAAGGTTCATTTTCAATAGCATACTGTATAAAAAATATGGTAGCTAGTGATGGACTTGTAAATAAACTACAAGAAAGAAAAATAAACTATAAGCAGGTACTGGAAACTATATAAGGTGTGAAGTGTTATATCTGCTGGGTGTGTATTTTTATATTATATTTAAAGAGACTGGCTGCTTTTTTAGAATACCCTGGTCTAAAGTGCCCATCTGTGGATGACTGCTCTATTTCACTGGTTTCACCCACCAGGTCATCAAAGATGTCCCTCTGATGTACATGGATGGTTATGAGGGTTTCATACTTGGTGCGTTCCATGGTTCCCAGGTCCTTGGTGGTCATGCCTATGAGCGTATTTAGGAGCTCTAGGAAGGACTGGTTGGTTTTGGCCATAATTTTGCGGTCATATCGTGCATTTGTCAGTGCTTCTTCAGCATCTCGAGTCCAAATCATTTGAATTCCCAGTAGACCAATCTAAAGAGAATGTTGAGGAGCATCTCACACAAATTAGATTTTTTATGATGAAAATTTAAATTAACAAATGTTTAAAATACTGATGTTCCAAAGTTGTTACCTATAAATACAGCTGTGACAATCCCCTGTTCCCCATGTACTCATACAAAGAGACTCATTAAAACAGCATGTCAGATAGTTCAGATTATACCATCCTCCCTTGCAGCAGTACTGACTATTTCGTTGTAAACACTGTCACTACCTGAGCAGGGTAAGAGTCCAGGAAGTCTATGAGCTGGAAGGCTGGGTCCTGAATGGCAAGCGCAGCCTGCCGAATGATCAAGTGCAGAGACCTCTGGGATTCCTTTAGCAGGGCATTAAGCCACAGCTCTACATTCCCCTCTGCTGTGACAGGCCGGTCCAGCTCCACTGTCTCTCCCTCCCGTGATGAGATGGCCAGGATCCGGTCATATACCTGCAAAGAAGAAAACATCACTGGATTCACTTATATGTGATTCTCAGATGCCCATGTCCCTCAGCGTAGATTTTCCAGACAATACATACAAACAGTGCCTGTTTTGCTATAGTAAGAGCAGTTAACTTTCACAGATGATTTTGTTCAAGTCTCAGGAAAGGCACTGCTGTTCTGCTCTAGATCAGAATATTTAACTCCAGTTTTTCTCGCTATGATGGCTTATGAAAATATAAACCCTTATTTATACAGCAAGCCTAAAAATTTAATACAACAGCATTTTTGCATGTTGTGTGGTCATTCTACTTTCATAAATCTTCTTGATGCAATCCTCCAGGGGATACAACAGGACGTACAACCACAAATGCATGTACTCAGCCCTGTGCAGGTGATTTCCAAAACACATGGGTAAATGAGTAAGATTTTATTTTTCATAGAACCAATAATTTTGTAACAAATATAATGACATTTGTTGATGCTGTTAGTATCATGCATAAAACATTTTATTTTGGTTTTTAAATTAGTTATAGGTGACACATTTTTCATCCAGGGAAGTAATTTTTTCATTTACAAAGAAATATTAATTCAATCTGCTCACGAAGTGAACTGGCCTAATGAGATGATTTCACAGAACAAATTAATCCAATTAGGTTAGAAATGAGTGTATATGGCAGGGCAAAGCCAAAAATGTTTATCTTTGTTTCTGTAAAGTGGAACTGTGCATTATAACATACCTTGTCATGGAAGTGGACTGATTTGATGTTGTCAAAGACGTTGAGCAGATGAGCTTGGATGGTATGCGAATCAGAGGCTTGGCCTAGGATCTCCAGCAGCGTGGGGTCCGACACAAAGAAGAACCGGGGGAAAAGGAGACGCTTTTTCTCCAAGTATCTTATAACAAAAATGAAATCAAGTGTAAATGCATTACAAACATGACAAACACCCTTGACAGAAGAAAGTGCTCTGCATATAAGCATTACAGCAAAAAAAAAGAAAAAAAACACCTTGTAAACTGTTTTTATGGAAAAAGCCTGAGAAAAATACAGCTGGTAAAAGAAGCTAACCCGGTGAGAGACTTCTGGCACATCTCTAGCTGGTCCAACAGGTGTGGAAGCAGCTGACCCATCGTCTCGTCACCCACGCAGCACTGCACTACGTTAGGCATCTCATGGGCACGTGTCATGATCTTCATCCAGGATTTATCGATGTTGGAGAACCACTTAGCCTCCTGTCAGTTGGAGACAATGTGTTATGATTCTGGAAAGAAACTTAGAAATAACAGTCAGTCTTTGTCGTTGAAGACATAATGGTACCATTACGTGTACAGTGGCAATAGAATATTAAGTTTTACCTTAGGTAGCTGTTTGGCAATATCTCCACCTACAAATACTGCTTCTAGGTAAATCCACAGGTTCTGGACTGTCATCCAGTTTTCAATAATATCAGTAGTATTAGAAAGATTCTGCACCCATTTCTGAATCTGCGCTTTGAATGGAGTGTTGTACCTGTAGCAGTTCAGGATATATTTCAGCAAAACATTAACAGAAAAACATGTAGATTGTTGACTTGTATAAACAAGAATAAACAACACGTAGAAAAGGCATTTAAGGATGGGTTTCTTCTTGCTCCACTTAAATCATTGATTGTAATTATTTGAATCATCAGGGGGTGCGGTGGCGCAGTGGGTTGGACCCCAGTCCTGCTCTCCGGTAGGTCTGGGTTTCGAGTCCCGCTTGGGGTGCCTTGAGATGGACTGGCGTCCTGTCCTGGGTGTGTCCCCTTCCCCCTCCGGCCCTACGCCCAGTGTTACCGGGTAGGCTCCGGTTCCCCGCGACCCCGTATGGGACAAGCGGTTCTGAAAATGTGTGTGTGTGTGTATTTGAATCATTGAAGAACATTCTCTGTATCTTTTCCTTCAGAGTTAAAGCAAATACTTCTCTACAATAATAAAATAAAAATAATAAAGCTGATTTTTAATTGCTCATCTATTTAACACTAGTTATGCAGTTCTTAAAGCACTGGTGGGAATTGGATTGTACTTATTAAACAATCAGCTTTGTTTTGTTTGTTCCTTTAACAAGCACCTCCTAACAAGAACATGTAACACAATGTTAATAAAGAAAAGAGTTTGTATCTTTATAGAGGATCTAACCAATGTTGTTTCTTCACTGTACATGAATTTGCGGAAAATAGTCTTTAAACCGAAAGTGTGCTGCAAAAAACACAAGCTGATTTTTACAAACTTGTTTCATAAAATGTTTTCCATTAAAGTAACTATACTAGTGAACAAAATAGATGGTTTCTGAAGTTTCATGGAAGCCCCAAATTTCATTTTTTTTAACAAGATCATCATCATTTGGCTGTCTAATAAAAGGATACTTATGGCATTGTGTTCCACCACAGTACTCATTTAACTTACCCTGGATAAGACAGTCAATTGTATGAATAAAATGGAAAGGAAGGAATCAACTATAATATTACCTGTTGCTCATCAGAGACCCAAGTACCATTAAACTGTCTTCCATATTAGCAATAACCTCAGAAGTACTGTCACCTCGCAGCAACAGTTCTCCTCGAGTCTTGAAGTTTGCAAAAGTGAAGGTTTTATTGTCCCATTCAGCAATCACCTGCTTCAGCTTCTGCTCAATGTCTCTTTCCTTGACTGCACTAATGCAGATATCCTGTGTAGTAAGACATGAGTTTGGAAATGATGTACACAAGAGGATTGTGCAGAATGTTTAAATGAACTTTTACAAGGTTTTCAACCAGACATCATGGATTATAAATACAGTGGTTTACCTCAATCTCTTCTTTGTATTTCAAAAGTGGGGCTTCCATGATGTTCCGCAGCTTGAATGTTTCCGTCTCAACCTCGAAAGTACGTCCTGTGACTTCAGTGATCCTTCTCCAGTGACGTGGCATCATGGCCTTGTTAGACATTAGTTCCAGTAAAGGACAGGATTCACTGAAGTCATCAATTGTTTTCTTCAGATCTAGGAAGGCCTGCCAGTCCTTCAGGGCACGGGGAAGCTTACGGCATCTGAGCAAAAACACGTTCATTTCAATTCTTAACATTAATTCTGGCAAGTATCCTTTAAAAATTAATACTCAGCAAATACATTGGGAAGGCTAAAATAAATCATAGCAGACATTTACAATGTCTCAAATTTTTATTACAAATAGTTGCAAAGAATTCTAAAGGAGGTAGCTAAAACCCAAGTCAGTCACAGACCACCATCACATACCGAGCCTGGAAGTCAAGAAGCTCATTGTTGATCTTCTCAATGCTGATGTCAGTCCATGGAATGTCGTAATAGCTGTTGACAGTGTCGATGACGTTACTGTAGAGCCCATACAGTTTTTGGAGGAGTGTGAGCTGCTTCTTGATCTCCAGAAGCTGAGGATGCTCTGTCACAGGGAGACCGAACAGCTCCTCTCCTCCCGTGTACGTGACATACTTACGGTAGAGGTTGTCAAAGCGGTTCTGTCACAGTGTAAAGTCCCATATTTAATACACTTACACCATGATACATTTGCTTTGCAAAGGATAATTTAGTTTAACTTTATTATATTTCAAAATTCAAAAACAATGGACTATATTATATATGCTAAAAAGTTATGTGAAGCCACACTTGGTAAGCAACTAATATGATGCGACACACCTGAAACATGATCAGTCTATCACTGGCATCCTGGGGAGGTAGACCGGCAGCCATTGGGCCATTCTAGAAAATTTCCAAAGAGGCCATAATTCTATCGGTTTTTTTTATCTGTAATAGACATTCTAAGAATATAAAAGACCCTTACATAAAAAATAAACAGTACTCACCTTGTCGTAATCTTTGTAAAAGTGATCGCAGTCTTCCACAAACGTTTGCATATTGTTGATTAGCTCACCCCTGAATTTGGGTTCCAAAGCAACCAACTCATTCTGTACCTCTGTGCCACGTGTCAAAAGCTTCTCCCAGGTATACCGTAGAGTATCCACCTTCTCTGCATCCTCCTTGGCCACCAGCAGCTCATATTTTTGTAGCATAGCATAACACTCCTAGGGAGCAGAGGATGTACAGAACCTAATGTGACAGGTTGTACTGCTGCAAGAGGTCAGCACAACTCAGCAATTACTGGAGCAATCATCTGCTTCTATACATCACAGTGCTCAGAACAATGACAATGGAGAGGTAATTGTAAGATTCTGGCATAAGGCGCAACAAGAATTTCTTAAGACCCATTTTAAGAGACTATAGCTGAAGTATTAGTGGCATAGATTTTTAGGAAAGTTTTAAAAAATAAGACTTTTTGGTTTCTTACCTCTATGGGGCCAACCTGGAAGTCAGTGGCAATCTGGTGCTCCCTAATTTCTTTTAATGTTACCATGGCAATCCTTATGTCATCCAGGTCCTTGATCTGACGATTCAGTTTCTTGCCAGCTTCTTCCACAAAGGTAAAGATGTGTTCCATCTCTGTCCTGTACTTCTTATTGCAGTGATGTCCATATTCCACCATCCAAGCTTTAGTCTCCATGGTCAGGGCTAATTTCAGGTCAGCTAACAATACAGGACAGCAGTCTCAGACAGTCAGGCAAGTGTTGTCAATGCTTAGTCATTTGGTTTTAAATTTACACTTAGGAATTAGCAAAATCCTCATTCACTGTACAGGTTAAAATGGTTTCTTTCACATTCAGTTTCTGTTATATCCCAAATCTCAAGCCAAATAATAGGTAAAGTTTGGCAGTATGATAGCATACAAATATCACTATGAAGGACTGAAAATGACTGACATTTACTAATACACTGTATATCTTGTTAGCATGGCATAACTTTTTGTTATAATCTCTTATGAATCTTCAGCCACATTGTGTATCATAAAGGTAAGGGCCTTAACAGTACCTGTGAAGAGGGCGAGAGCTCCAACAGTAACAAAATCAGGCTCAGCATTAATTTCCTGTTCCAGGCCTCTGTAGTAGAGGATCTGAGACTCAAAGTCTGACAGCAGTGGGTTGTCCTCGCTAAACTTTAGGAGAGCATCTTCACGTTCCTTTCTCCAGATGTGGTGGTAACGGCTGAAGCGTTCCAGGGCATTCATCACATCCTGATCAATTAGAAGATGAAACTTTTGAGTTAATCTTCTATTCTGCAGCCAAATACTTTTGCCACTAGTCCAGCATGGTAAGTACCAATGGCTACCATACCTTTTTCTTTCTATTTTAAAAAATGAGCCTTTCCAATGTAATTAACTAAAGCAGTTACTTGATAAATTTAGTCTATAACACTGAAACAGAAGCCGTGACATTATAAGCCACAATCCATCATATGGACTTAGCTAAGCCATATTCTTCATTCAGTTAGCCCACAACATCTTTAGATTGTTGACATATTGTCCCTCTCAGTACCTTCTTGGTAGAGTTGATGGAAGAGCTAAGGACCGACACCAGCTTGACAATCTCCTTGTTTTCAGAAACACTCTTGAAGTAATTCTTGGGTTCAAATGGAATGGTTTGGTTCACAGAGGCTGAGATGTCTGAAATATTGTCATCTGAAGAAGGAATGTGTGCAGTGTTCCACTTTGCATCAGTTACACCCCACAGCAACCAAATGCTTTGCCAAAACATCATGGATGGACATTTGTAGCATTTTAACTGTATAACAGCATAGGCAAAAAGCATCAGACAGATGGACAGCCTGAGTTGAAAGTCATTGTTTCAGACTTTACAAAATATCATTTTTCATCCAAAATGTAGCTATATCTAGTTCAAAAGAATAAAGGGATTGTCCCAGTCCACTGACTGCAGCTGCTATTTGCAAATTGCAGTACTGTAGGTTTTGGATATTAAATATGAACATTCCTTATATTGTATAAGCACTGCTTTAACTACAATGAAGGGGCAAAGGGACAATTTGCTGATAGTTGGTACTTTGCAAAGAGGTTGTTTGTAACTGCCTAGTGGGTTTGCTGATTAGGAGTCTTCTCCTGTGGAGTTGCAGGAAGAGAGTGGAGGGCATCCCACCATACCAGCCAAGCTCCTGTGTGTAGCATCCCCATCTTCAGAGTCACTGTCACCACTGTTCAATCCCAGAGCCGCTGCCCTCCTCTCATTCATCTTTCTCTGCTCAGGCAGACAGAACAGTGTCTGAGGTTTCAGATCTTGTTATTAATTAGTGTCTGTAACTTTATGATTTGCTACTTATACAGTACACATTAGGTACCTACAAAGCATTGCATTTATGGAAAAGGTAGGAAAAATCTGGGCAGACATATTGGCGTTTGCTGACATATCATTGCATTTATTTTTTTTTTATGATTTATTCTTTTGATTAATTTATAATATGGGTTATCTTAAATGGAGCAATCACAGAGTTCCTTTGTGTTGAAAAGTAGAAAATACTATATTAAGTATCACATAAATAAAGCTCAGGATTAAGACCCACAGTGTGATGCGTAACTGTTCTTTACCTCTTTGACCATCAGTGAATTCAGTCAGTTCCTTAAAATGTGCTTGTATCAACTAGCAGTGCTCAAAATTTCACATGCAGCTTTCCCACTACACTATTTCTTTCTCTCACAGTGTACTGCCTTTCATATTTGACTTGTGCTTTTGAAGCAGCTTACAGGCCTACCTTGGAGATCCTCTCTTTGCTCCACTGGGCAACACCCTTGCTGACGCTGACCACGCATTCCACAGCTCGGTTCAGGGCCTGCTGAACCTCATCCAGAGCAGGGACCATTACAATGTTAGGGATGGCCAGACACACACTGGTCCTAAAAATGGGCCTTAGGATGCTGCCCTTCTGTCGGTCCAGAGAGCTGCTCTCTGATGCTTAGGCAAGGAGGAGAAGGAATAAAGCAGCAGAGATCTTACCTAACTAATCTAATATAACCAAATGAATTTGCTACTTTTAAAAACGAATAAAAAACTCAAAAGATAAAAAACTAAATTAAGGCTATCAAACATTTTCAGAAAGCCATGATACAAAATTCTACAAGGCTGTCAAAAGTGTTTTCATAAAGCCAACAGATTTTATAAGGCCATGCAACATTTCAGCAAAGCCATGAAATAAACATCTAGCATATTATTCTTATTATTATTTAGTATGGCAATAATATTACAAGTGACACAGGCAATGTAACAAAAATCTACAAGGCAACACAAGAGATCATAATGGGCAAAGGTAGTGCTAGAATACCAAAACCTGTGGCCATCAGGAAAGCCTCACCCATGAAGTGCAGCACAGATGAAGTGTGGACACGTCTCCGCAGGTGCTCCAAGGTGTTGCGGGTCACACGGAGAAGCGCATCCACGTTCCGGTGGTTGAAGTGGGAGAGAAGCTCCTGTGCCTCCTCCTCCATGATTTCCATCATGTCCCTCTTTTTCTTTTTCTTTCCCAGGGGGGAGGGTGGACCTATGCTGGTCCCCGTGGCATTGCGGGACAGAAGCCTGGCTTCTGTCTTGCCGTTCTCCTCAGCTGAGAACACACCAAAGTCACAAGTTCAAGAATGATAGCGTTATGGAGTTCATGCTAAATTAACGCTTTCTCTTTAAGTGTTTTTATTTATTTTTTCAGATCTTCCAATGCACACTTTAGTACAAACACATTCATAGTTCTGTTACATGATCTTCTCAGTTTTTTCATGATCTGCCCTGTTTCAGTGACTGCTTAAAAAGAACCTTCAGACTTTGAAAATGGTGGCAACTGTGTTGCAATAGCATCAAATGATATGTGGGAACACCACATAAAAATTTAAGACATCCAAAGGAGGTTGAAAATAAATTCCAAGTGTATTGCACAGACAGGCATGAATAAGAGCATTGACATAAAAAATCTTTCACTACCTCAGTTATTGCAAGGTTCTTCTACTCACTACCTGGTGTTTCCAAAAACCATGTGAAAGTAAGGAGCCACCTTCTCTTAACAGGGCATCAAACAGTAAACCTGATTTATTAAAGGATCAACAGAAGTTACCATTACTCTCTTCATGTCCAGTTTTGCTCTCAGTCCTGCTAATGCAATTAAATTTCTCCTCCTCCTCCTCTTTATTTTGTTCAAACTCCAGCAACATGTTGATGAGCTCATTAGCTGCTTCCTCCACTAATGAGCTTTTAGTATGTAAACTCTGAGCCCCCTTGATGCAAAGCTCCTGAGAATTGATCAAAGACAGGAAGTGGGTATTCAGTGTAAACCTTGCACTTACAAGCAAAACGTGTTATCTGCAAAAGATTTAAATCTCGATCCTTATTTTGTTTGTTGTGTATTTAGTCAAAGAAAACACCATAGGGGGCAGCAGGTAGTGCAGTGAATCCAGCTGCCACCTTACATGCAAAGCACCCAGGTTTGAATTCCACATTACAGTGTAGTACCATGAGCAGGGTACTTACCCTAAATAGTCCCAGTTCTACAAAAGGTTAAATCATTGTAAGTAGCTTAATATTGCAAGTTACTTTGGGAAGAAAATGATGAAAAATAACAATGTTCACTATAAGGTCATGCCAAAAAGCTCAGTCTATGCTTGACAAAAGAAGACTCCTCCATACCCTTGTTCTCTGGACAAATTCTTCACAGGTGAAAGGTTCATTCTCTGGCAACACACATAGAGTAGTGGTACTCATCTCCTGAAGGATGGCATCAATGCGGAACTCCACTAGATCATTTATCCTGTCTATCAGCAGCTCCAGATTGCCTATAAATACAGCCACCATCACAGCAGATATGCTTCAATCGCAGTTCAACAAAAAATATGGCTAATTTAGATCTTTGTTAGGGCATATTGGGGAACATGGGAATGTCATTAAAGATGTACCAGCTGACTTCCAAATACTGAGGTAGTGAGTGGTAAAATTAAAGCTGTAGCCTTAAGAAGCAGGAACCATTCTTAGCTGTCTATTCTCTAGTCTAATGTAATCTTATATAATCTCTAATCTAAATCTCCAATAGAGGTTTAGGGGTGATGTAGCTGTGGTTTCAATTTCCCTGCTCACCCAGGGCAGATGTTATATTATTGAGGTACTTCTCAATGTTCAGAGAGGTCCAATTGAGAGAAGTGAGCCCTGGCAGTATCGCTTTGTCCACCTTAGCCACGTGAGGTGTGGCAAGCTGCTTGAAGGCACTTTGGATCTTCGCCCGCACGCGGGTGTTCTCTGAAAGAATCAACTATTGGCAGAGAAAGATGTTATCAGTAACCTCTATGACAACCTATTTTTTTAGAACCACATGAGTTTATTTAGAGGTTAAAAAATATAATAGAAAAATGATGGGTCTATTTTGGCTTATTTTTGACAGATTTTGGCACTTTCTAGAGCAAAAATTATTTTGAAATGAAAATGTAAATTACCTAATTAGTAACATCAGATAGTTTCTTTATTATGACGGCGGTTATTATTTTGCATTGAATGTAAGATTTTTCCCTTAATTTCTTGTTGAACAGTCCAAAGGATAGGTATCAGAACAATTCTACTTGTCCTAAATGTCCTGTCCTGGACAGTTGAACAACCATTAATGTCAACCTGTATAGTGTTTTTTGTTTTCTACAGATAAAACTGAATAAAATGAAATGGTACATACACAAAAAGGCAACAGTTGTCAATTGTGATTGTTAGTACTTGCATTAAAGATAGATGTTTTTAATTTTACAGACAAAACATCTTTATCCAACATGAATCTTTGATTTATGTAAAACACAAAAATATGTCTGCTACTATTTAAAATTTTAATTTATTGATATCCCCATATTAGTTACTTTCCACTTTGGCATTAGTGTTTAATAATTTAGCTGATGATTTAACTCTCACCTGCAGCTTGTTGTAATTCTTCTTCAGTGTGTGTTGTTGTTGCTGTAGGACCGCGGCAAAGTGGGGAATCTCCAGACCCATTTTTGTCATGAGGTCTGTCTCCCGGATTTGGGTTAAGATCTGGGGGTCAAAATTTACAAAGAGCTCGCCCGTCTCTGGAGATCTTACCAACAGAGTTGCATGAAGCCCTGCTTTGGCCACTTCAACCTGTTGACATCAAAATTAATTGGTCACCAAAATCTTAAAGATTATACACATACATAAAAACAGGTTGAGAAGGGTAATACTACATAACATAAAACATATTACACACAACATGAATGATATTACAACACAGTACTTCACATAGGGTGAAATGGGGCATATTTTGGAATAAAAAACCATCAGTATATCTCAAAATGAAGGCCTGAAACCAAAATCCAAAACTGCAGGAAAAGCACAATGCAGGCAGGAAGAATTCACCTGTCTCATCCAAAGTCGGTGATAGAGGACCTCAAACTCCAGCAAAACTTGTGCCACCTTGTTGTAACTGCGAATGATACGCTTGGCCAGGGGTGTGGATAGTACCCCAGGGTGCTGCTGGAAGAGTTCCATGGGCTCCTGGATGCGGCGGAAGAGTTGACGCACCCACATAATTTTACCAGCGACAGGAGGCAGGTTGCGGCCAATGAGGGGCTCACCCTTCTGCTTGGTATAAATCCTTGAGACCATCTCGATGTCTCGACCATAGTTCTGAAGGACCTTTTGGTATTTGTCATCAATGCCAAGTCCTGGGATGTCAAGCCTTTGAAAACATAGTGTAAAAAAATGCTTTCATATATTACCTTTTAAATAAGTGGCTATTATACACAATTGTGAATAAAGAAAATTAAGATGTTCTTCAAATACTTTATGCGATGCCAGTGTAGGAGTAGTTAATGTCTATCTTGCTTCAATTACTATATTTCAGCTTTATACTTTTGGTCTTGCTAATTATTAAAGGTAACTATTCCAAAATAGTTGGGGTGCGGTGGTGCAGTGGGTTGGACCACGGTCCTGCTCTCTGGTGGGTCTGGGGTTCGAGTCCTGCTTGGGGTGCCTTGTGACAGACTGGCGTCCCATCCTGGGTGTGTCCCCTCCCCCCCAAGCCTTACGCCCTGTGTTGCCGGGTAGGCTCCGGTTCCCCGCAACCCCGTATGGGATAAGCGGTTCTGAATGTGTGTGTGTATTCCAAAATACCTTTCAAATTTCTTCAAGACGTTCAAGGCCCTTGCAGTGTTTTGGATTTTATCAAATGTATTTTCCATGAAATTTTTCAACTGGTCCTGTGACAGTAAGGAAAACAAGGAACCATTCAAGGTATATTTTTAGGACGTCTTTAAAACTATATGTACATTCGCTGTTACCTCAGAGTTAGTGAACAACATACATGCAATTCCTTGGTGCCTTTACAAAATTCTTCATAGTCCTGGTCAAAGTCCGTTCTTCTCTGGTCCAAGAAACTATACTGTTTCTTCTTCATAGCTAATACAGTTGCCTGAAATTCAGAGACAAGAAGATTGCTGAAGACTGCATCGCTAAATTTACCTTGTTATTCCAAATGTATCTATGGAAATGCATCCACACTGCTCCAGTCGTACATTACATTCTGCATACTCACTAAGGTCCACAGGACAATTTATAAGGGGCATGGCAAACTTATCAAGAATGTGGCAGTTCTTTTGTAAAAAAGTATGGAAACAAATAGAAATACAAAGAGTAATTGTTGTTTGGTAGATATTCAGCCATTCAAGAAGAACAGGAACGCAATTCTGAGAAATTCTTCAATAAAAATAAGATGCACATCAAAATAAAAATAACTAACTATTTGCACTCTGATAGAAATTGCACAAAACAATGAGGCATACTCAAAATGAGATATTTTACATCGCTATAGACCAAAATTAATAATTAAGCCTTCTTCACTGAAGCAATCGCAGTTCATTAAACTATGAACATTAAAACACAACTTAACCATATCTCTGGCAAAGAGACAGGCGAGAAGTCATTAATAAGTTATTAATTTCACATTCTCAATTATTTAAAGTATGTCATTTTATATCGTGATGCCATTGAGGATGGTATGTAAAAAATATTAGGCTGTTTCATGAAACCAAAACCAACATAAAATTACCTCCCATTTTTCCTGCATTTCAGCTGTCTGTCCAGTTTTGGCAGCAAAAAGAAAAAACATGACAGCATATGGACACCAAATGAACATCCAAAGCACTGTTATGTCCCAAATTGACCTCAATCCCAATGTCTGCGATGATGAAATGCACACTACTCTTTCAAAGTTACATATATACAGAAAAAAGAGAATTTAAACCGCCTGTCAGTGTTAAAAACCAGCATGCAAGCTTTGAATTTAAGCATGCAACTGTAAAAAAAAAAAAAAAAAAAAAAAGAAGAAAATTTAATTTACACACACACATTTTCAGAACCGCTTGTCCCATACAGGGTCGCGGGGAACCGGAGCCTAACCTGGCAACACAGGGCATAAGGCCGGAGGGGGAGGGGACACACCCAGGACAGGACGCCAGTCTGTCACAAAGCACCCCAAGTGGGACTTGAACCCCAGACCCACTGGAGAGCAGGACCTGGTCCAACCCACTGCGCCACCACACCTCCTTGAATTTAATTTAGCTGAGGTTATTTATTTTTTACTTTAAAATTTGCTTTTTGGTTGCTATTCACTTCTCAAATATGTTTCATCTTTTAAATATCTGTTCCCTCCTCACAGGGTTTTCATGTGTTCTCATATTTATGTGTCCTGAATTTTTACCTGAAACCTGGTCGCCATGGTTTCCAAGCCCTCGATTTTGGAGTCCTGCAAAGTGGAGTACGTTGAGATGGTGCTGAACATGCTGAGGATCTTGCTGAGTCGTCTTTGAAAGGTGTCAAATTTCCCAAAGATGTACATCTCACTGAGATCAAACTGCCGCTCTGACGGGTTCTGCTCCAGTTTCTGCTTCATTTTATGGAAGCATTTCTGGTATTCCTACCAAATGGAAAAAAAAAAAAATCAAGTTTTTATTTGAAGGTTGCTTTGGTTACACTTTAACTGTAATGTTTTACATCCTGATGTTTTTTTTATCATTAACCAACATCATGAACCCCTAGATTGAAAGACTCAAATCAAAGTTAAATAAGAACATAGACATTTGAATCAGGTGACTTTCATATGTTAATTTTTAATGAGTATACGGTAATTTCTGCAGATAATCTCTTAGGAATGCGAATATAAATTTTACTATGAAAAAATTCATTGTGTGTTACTTTGTAATTAAATGAGATAAAAACATTCTTGTTATGCCAATCATGCAATACTGTGAGTTAATCTGTAGTTATATGAACTCAGATTCAAACCCATTGATTTATGGCATTTTAACTACCTATGGTAAGCTGCCAAAGAGGTCACACACACCTGTGAGCTCCAGTCAGTTGTACCTGAAGGCAAAAGTTAAGGAACTCAAACTTTCAGTTGCACAGACTATTTCAGTGGCTCTTGAGCGTTTAACATATGCGTTTAACTGGTACAAGTAATATGTTGTCAATACCTCGTTCAGTCGGATAGCCGCTTTAATTTTCTCCTCTACAATGGCCTGATCCTGGTTCCATATAGTAGCCCCGCCATTGTTTGTGATGTAGGCCTTGCACATTGTTATCATTTGGTTTGTCACCTGCGGGAAAAATAATGCATGAGAATTTTTGAAAAAATGTTTTTCCCCAATGCAACTGATGTCAATGCAGTATGAGGAAGACTTACTTTCACAAACAGGGAGGTGATCTTCTCTGAGGTGTTGTAGTAGCGGGAGATACTATGTATCATCCGAATGGCGTTGATCAGACCAGGAATAGCATCCACCATTGAGACCTGAGCCAGTCACATTTTAAAAATACTGCCAAACTTAAAATACTGTATATCCGTATATACACTTATGGTAGGGGATTAAGAGGGTAGAACACTAAGAAGGTGTTTTGTACTTATATCACTTACAGTATGAAGTATATATCAGACATATTTCATCATATAACCATGGAAAACTTATAGCACAATCAGTAGAAAGAAAAGGTGCAGTTGTCACATCTGATTCTGCTTACTGGATCACTGTTGTACAGTGGGTCGCAGAACTTCTCCAGTGTGTACAGGTACTTGACATTGTCTTTTGCCTCATTGGCAGAATCTGTGATCCTGGCATCCAGCTCTCGCCATGACTTAGTTCAAGACATCAGAAAATAAATTCAGCTAAAAAATAATCAATTCACAGACCTTATGTCTGAGCTGCAGGAAAAGTAATATCACTTCATTAACTTTTCCTGGAAATTGAACAAACAATGTAACATACTATAATTTAGGCAACAGAATAAACCTTTGAAAAAACCTTTGCAAGCCTTAAGGCACAGAAATAGAAATTAAACATTTTTAAAAATGTGATAAATATGAAATTACTATACTCATTCCAATAGGAATGTGTATGGGGGTAAAAAACACTTACTTTGATTAATTTAGATTTGGCCACCACAAGCACCCCCAGCACAGCCTTCACATCTGGGTTCTTAAGCTGGTCCAGCAGGTAATTGAAGCGTGACATGCGCTTTTTCCAGTGATCCAGTTCAGCCCGGGGGCCCAAGTCATCTGCTTCCTTCCTCAGCTGGTCACTCTCTGCCAGAACCTGAGGGTCCAGAACTGTCACCCTCTGTCGACTGAGAAACATAGCCACAGGAAAGCCAGAGGCCCATCTGAAGCTCAGCTCACCTGCTCAATCTGTTTCACCCACGCTTTCATGCAGCCCTCAATCTTCTCTAGAGCTTCCGTGCTGCTGGCCACAGCTACGTAGTCTGACGGCCCCTTGAGTGTTTTCAAATCATACGTCTCACATGGTTTTAGGCTCACCTAGATGATAATTACAATACTTATAATGACAAATCTTAAACACTACCCCTTTGGTGGTGTTAAGTATTCACTGTTCACCATTTTATTAGCTGAACTATTGGACAGCCAGTAGTGTAGTAGACACTTAGTAGAGCTTGTGCCTTTGGATCCCAAGGTCACAGGTTTGATCTCCACCTTCAGCTGTAGTACCCTTGAGCAAGGAAATTGCCCAGCTGTATAAATGGGTAAATAACTGTAACTTTAACACTATAAGCTGCTTTGGAGAAAAGGGTCAGTAAAATATTTATTATTTGGGTGGTGGCAAACAAGAGCCAAACCCGGCAACACACCCAGGACAGGACGCCAGTATGTCGCAAGGCACCCCAAGTAGGATCAAACCTCAGTCCCACCAGAGAGAAGGAACCAGGCAAGCCCGCTGCGCCACCATGCCCCCTGTCATATTTGATCAGTTTGGCTTTTTTATTTTTATATACATTTTGCAGGAAATCAATATGTATCACTTTCTCTACACAATGCCTTTTTGCCTTTGCAGTCTTTTAGTAACATTTACAGCTTGTTACATGGTTCACTGGCTTAAATTCACACACACACACACACACACACACACACACACACACACACACACACACTTTCAGAACCGCTCGTCCCATGCAGGGTCACAGGGAACCGGAGCCTACCCGGCAACACAGGGCGTAAGGCCGGAGGGGGAGGGGACACACCCAGGACGGGACACCAGTCCATCACAAGGCACCCCAAGGGGGACTCGAACCCCAGACCCACCGGAAAGCAGGACTGTGGTCCAACCCACTGCGCCACCGCACCCCCCTGGCTTAAATTCACTGCAGAAATTATATGAACAACAGCTATATGGTTGCATGTTATGATTGATACAATTAATCCGTCTGTAACAGCCATTTGAGGGGGTGGCTAATGAAACTTATTATTGTTTTTGCTTATTTCCAGTTCCAAACCCTTATATCAGCACCACTTGAATATTATATGCGGGTCACAAGAGGGTCACCTTTTCCATCAGACTTTCTTGGGCCCCCCCAAGGACAGCCACAAAGCCATCCAGGGAGCTGAAGAAGTCCTGCCAAATGGAGAGGGCTTTGGGGTTGGCTGTCTCACCCGACTCATTCATCATCCTCAGGGTTGGGATGAAGATCTTTGTCAGCAGCTGCTCCACACTCTGCAGCAAGCCAACATCCACGGTGTTAAGCATGTTGAAGTTTATGTTCTGTGAAAGACATGAGTCCAACATCATAAGACACAGTGTCTTCTTACTTAAGGCATTATCATGTATCATTTCCAGCAGTGATAGGTCACAAAAGAGAGAGAAGCCTATATTCACATTTTTCTGATCAAAATCCCATTGACATGCTTTAGCAACATGGATGACTTCTCCAGACACTCCTCTAGGTCTTTTTCCTAAACTTTCCCCAGCACGATGGTCTTTCATAAACAAGAAGAAGGGTTATTTGAACTTAACTACTCACTTCTATCTCTTCTACTGATATTAAATTAAATGCATCTTATGAAAACATCTGGTGCAATGAACTGCACTCACAATCTGTCAGACAACCAATCAAAAATGATCTTGCTGTGCACCTGCAATCATGTGTCACTTGTACCAAGTGCTCTGTGAGGATGGCACAGGTGTGTTGTCAGCCAAATTTAAACCCCAGGGTGCTGCCAGTCAGGGATGTCAAATGGCATGTACAGATAATATGCAGGTGATGTAAATGCCAATGAAGAGCACATGATGTGAAATATAATGAGTCTCTGGTAGGAATGAAGCCTGATAAGCGTTGGAAGATTGAAGACTGAACAGCCCCGACTTGATTGCCTTTGCTGGCCTGTTAGAGGCTTAATGAGGTGCATTTCAGCACCAGTGTAAAATTTAGATATTCTGTTCAGTGCGCAGACATTTTTTGCAAAAGAGCAAGACTGCATGCAACTTTTATGTATTACAGTTTGTCAAATCTGATTAAATTTCATATTACAACAACATACTTCATTATAACAACTACTTATTCCTGGTATGATCCCAATGGATGGTTAAAAAATGATTCTCCAATATAATGAATTGTTTAAATTGTACCACGCAGAAAATATTGCTTGTTTGTGTTTTATGATTCAGGAAGCTTTTTGTGTTGCAAATGAACCGTAAAATCACCTTGGTGAAGAACAAGAGCATTTATACATGGTCTGTGAAAGTCTAGCCCAAAACTACAAAGGCTTAGGTAGAGACTTACTCTGTGTATATTCTCGGAGGTGATGGCCTTTGAAATACTGCTCCTTGTGAAAAACACACAAATGCCTTTGAGTGCTATGTCCCGCCCCTCTGTGACAAAAACATTGGGTTTCTTGTTTCTGGTGAGGTTCGAAGCTGCTCCAGCTGAGGACAAAAGGATGGTCCAGGACAGTTCAGAACCATGTTGAAGACCTAGGACTAGGATGAAGCAGTTTGACCACCGAAAACAAATCCAAATCAGAAGCCCACGCAGCTAAAAAGCACTGAAAAAAAATATTCTTGTCTCTATCCTTAGACTTTGTTCTTACCAGATTCTACTGGGTCTACATCCTGATAGTAGAAAATGATGTGAGGAAGTCCACCAGCAGCAAAGAACTTTTCCATGCGATCAATCTGAGCAAAATGTTGCAAAAAAATTGCATCTTAATTTAGTTTATTACAGCAGGGTATACAGCTATATAGTACAGTACAGCACATTATGTAGTATAACACACTGGAGTGCAAAATTGTGGTTACACAAATATTAACTAACTAGAAAACAGACATATTTCCTACAACTAGACAACAATTTGAAAAAGCATTTGTTTAACTATTACCCATACACACTTCTGCTTCCATTGTGCATAATGCACTTTCCACACAGTTTCAGGACACCTAAAAGACACACTTGGATTATTGGGTGATAACTCAAAGTGCAAAATACTCTGGTCTCACCTGAGACCCCTCTAGAATGGCTTCTTCCACATCTGCTTTCTCCAGACTGAGGCAGAAGGCCAAGATGCTGAGGACATAGTCATGTCTGCTGTCCAGCTGGGCACGCTTTGCCTCACGCTCTTCCTTCAGCTTTTGCTGCGGGAATCAAAAAATATCACCGAGTTGCCATAAGATAAGTAATCCACATCTTTCGGAAGATGAAAAGTGCACCTTCATACCATAGACTACATTTTAGGGTATGTGAATAGCCAATCAACTTAAACCTGAATCAAATTACCTAATCTTATTTTCCCAAAATGTTAAAATCATGCACACATAATTACAAGATAACTACCAAACCCTAGCTAAAAACACTAAGTATACATTTGAAGAAGCTGAATATATTACCAACATAACCTAAACAATGTTAAAATAGCATTTTTAAAATATTATTTTTAATGAACAATCCTGGGTCTGCTTTGCTTGGATTCAACTAAGAAGTCATTGTATCTTTCCGTTGCGATTATCCATTGCATATATGAATGCATTAAATAGGTAAAATCAATTTCTCAAGTTTGAACTTCGGTATAAATTTTCAATATATAATACATGTCTTAAAAATATCAGTATAGAAACATTTTTATTGTTAAGAATGTAGCAGGAAAAGAATTAAAACACACCACTTAAATCAATACTTATGGTGTCAAAATAAAAATGAGAAAATTAACTTCTTGAACACTTTTAGGAATGTATTGTATAAACTGATACATTAATAATGATACATACTTTAAACGCGGTGATTTGGCTCTTGGATGTAACAGACGACTGCAGGCCTCTTTTATTATTTAGGGAATTTGACTCAGCCATGACTGGTGCAGCTGCAAAGACCTCCAGTGAACTGTTCAAAATTCCATAATACCCATATGCCATGAAGTTCTCAGGTTTAGCAGTCCAACGGCTCACTCAGAGCACAGACTGAGAGTTAAAGTGAAAAACTGATGTTCTTTTGCAATTTGGTGTCCGGGTGCCTGACGGCACTCCTTCTTTGTTTGCTGCTCTCTGCTTCATTCAGAAGACAATACACTTGACTTCTGCTTCCAGAGCAATCCAGAAAGTCCAGACCAATCAATGAAAGAGCATGTTCCCCTTAGAAAGGAAAGGAAAGGCCTCCTTGTTAAAAGTTGTCGCAGCTGGTAATTCAGCTGTGCTGCCTGGCAACCTGCTCCAAAGGCAAGCTAATAAATTAAGTACATTTTGTTTGTAGATGCTAAAAAAATTGAGCTGTAAATTCATATACAAAGGTCAGACAATGTCAAGTTAAAATTTATAGTACAATAATCTCTATATGTAGATTTCCAGCAATAAATGATATAACTTGCAGGCTTTCTTTGTGTCCATGAATATGTGAAGAAATGAAACATAAAAAGGACCTGCAACTACAAGTTTATATTATATCTGCCAAATGAAATTGAATGTGTGTGAAAATTCTGATGTTTTTACAGCACATCTGTTTTTATAAATAGACAAGAAGTATCCATTGTTTACTTTGATAATAGTGCATGTGCATAGTGGCTCTTTTCAGTGGTCCTCCATACAATTTTTTCCTTTCTATTCGTAATAAATATCCAAGGAATTCTGTCATTCACGCTACTTAATATTTGTAATCAAAATAAAAGAAACAAAGACCCTTATTTGAAAAAAAAAATCGTTATTGAAATGGATTCTTACTTATCAGGTACATCTTACCAGGTAGTTTGCTGTAGCTCCCTGTCTGCCTCTCAGTCTCTCTCAACAAGTGTTCCTCAGGGCTCTGTGTTGGGCCCCTTTCTCTTCTCCATCTAAACCTCTTTCCTGGGCTCCTTCATTGTTTGTGGCACCTTCAGCTACACCTGAGCTGCAGACAATATACAGAGCTTCCTCTTTTTTCCCCAAACAAAATATGTATCTTCTCTCATTGCAATATGCCTCCCTAATAACACTGCCAAAATAAATAGACTACCATCTACAGTTCAAGTTTTTTAAAACTGAGATCCTACATCTCACCGCAAGTACGTCCACCTGTCAACATTCATCTGGAAAACTTGGCAACTTCTTCATCTCATCTACTTTGTCAGTCAAGAACTTTGGGGTAGCAATTGGCTCAAGTCTCTGCTGCTGTCTGCACACTGAAGCAATTGCTTGATCTTGCAGATGTCTTCTGAACTGTCCATCACACTCTACTCATCTCCTAGTCCAGGCTCTGATCACACCTTGCTTAACTACTGCATCATCCTTCCTTCTGGTCTTCTGTCATCTGCCATCAATCCTCTGAAACTGAATCAAAATGCCATGACAGAAGTTGTGTTTAACGTATCTTTGCTCCTAGAATCTGTACATTGTCTTCTTCCGACTGCTTTAATCAAAGTCAACAGTGGTTACAGCCTGCAAAAGTGTCAAAGGATCTGCACCCTGATTGCTACAGGACCTGATCAATCCCACATCCCAGTAAGAACTGTGCTCCTTCAACTCTCACCTCTAATCGTTTGAAGGCTCTATCCAAAATTGAAGTCCTTTGGTTTTCAGTTCTGGCTTTGGTATGGTGGAATGAGCTCCTTCTCCCTTAGGATTGTTTAATCCCTCTCAGAATTCAACAAGACCCATTTCTTTCCATATTTAATAACAAAATTTGTACAACAGCATCTTCCATGATCATCTAGCATGTATTAGTCATCTAACTCTTATTTCTGTAGGTTGCTACTGAAAAGATGGGTACCAGCAAAATGGTGCCATCAAATAAGCTGTGATTTGATAATAGCGTGTCTATATCGAAAACGTTTTGTCTGTTGTGGAATCCACTTTCGTAAATCATTAAATTGCATTTGATTTTGTAGAAAAACGTCTGCAAAATGAATATATGTAAAGTCACGATATCCAATAGAGTATGAATTATATATTTATTTATTAACAGAAGCCATTTTATGAGCATATTATTCATGGGACAGGGTCTTGTTCTGTCCTGGCAGGATAGGGCTTGGGAGGTCCAATACAAGTGAAAACTCAACAAGTATCAACAGTGACATCATCACTTGAGTAATTCAATGCGAGACTCCATTTCCTCATTGCCCTGAACGTCAGTGCATTAGCCAGGGTAGATAATGTCTTTGTGATGAGAAGACATACTCATGTTGCAACCCAGGGTTTGGACCTTTATAGCATTTTAAAGGGTCATCAGGGAGAGAAGAGAGTAAAATTGACTGTCACTTCAGAGGTAGGCTGCTTGCAAATTGAAAGCACTTAAGGCTCATTGAGCTCAATATGGTACCTGACTCCACACTGTGGAGAAGTTGAGATTTATTGCTACCATGAAGTCACTCGTGAAGGAGACAGGGGGCATCAGGCTCAGAGAAGAGACAGCAAATCAAGGATATTTATCTAAAGCTGGGAGACAAATATTGCGTGGAGGGGGAGGGGGAGAGACTAACGCTGATGTGCTCAAGTGTAACTGCCCAAGCACTAAATAAGAAGACCAACTGGCACGGTGGTTGTAGAGCGGCAGTGCACATCCCTCTGCTACCTGCACACCTTGATTGTGAAAAAGATTCCTGGAGTTTCACAACGACTGACAGAACCAGGAACACAGAAACTTTAAATGAAAATTTAGCATCTCTTAACGTAGGATATCTTTAATTTTGAAACAGTACTAAAATTAGATTCTGATTGTGTCTACTTGTATTCATTATGTTCTACTGTATGTACCTGTGAATGTTTGTTTTTACATTTACATTTACATTTTATCTGCCAAGCTTTTGAACAAATTCAAAAATTTTAATGCACCTGTACAGTACAGCATTTTGGATATTATTTGTCACATGGATTGCTAACATATATTACTCACTAAATTCATGACTATAAATTCATTACCATGTGGTATTTGGTTCTTCAGTAGTAACCATGTTCATAGACAGCTTTCCTGTCATTTTTCATTTCACCCGGTTCCCGGAATCCCAATTAAAAGAATAATGGTATGCCAGAAAAATATTTTTTCTGTTACATATAATTTTCTATATTTTTAAATATGTATTAACAAAGATTGTGATATACTGTTAATTTCTATCCTAATTAAATGCATTCTACTGGCAAATCATGAAAATTGCAATCAGTGACATTCAGATGTCTGTGCTGTTAATGTCGAATAGAAAAGGTTTTATTGTAATCTGCATTCAAAGACAAACCTTGATAAGTGCATTTTCTTTTTAGTGATAATTTTCCTTGTTATTAAAAAAGTAACTAATACATCTAACAAAATCTGTACAATTCACTATAAAGTAAAGAAATAGTCAAGTTTCTTCTTCAGTTTTTGTCACTAATACCCCAAAAAATATAGCTGGCTGTTTAAAAATTTTTTGTGGAATTTGTTTAAAGAAAGGTCATCATATTTTTTATCAGTTGGATACACTGTTTGCCAAAAGACCAAGTCAGAGTCTCTCCCAGTCTGTTTCCATCCGCGGAAATCTAAAGTCTAAAATGTCAACCTTACCTTCAGTACTCTTGATACACTTTCTTTCCAAAGCTGGCGTTTAAATACTCTGGACATAATGCTTCTTGTACCGCAAGAAAAATTTCTTCAGTCTTTTTTAGAATGCCTTGTATACTAAAGTAACTGTGAATATAGTGCAGGAACACAGCATTGTGCTCTCTGTGATCACACTCCACTAAAAATCTGCACTACCTGGGTTTGAAATGGGCTACTAGCCTCTTGTGAAAACTAGACAAGATAATTAAGACAAGAGCCAAACCCAAAGCAAGATCCAAAGATGGACATTAAAGGATAACACCCATGGTCATTGGGCCTTGACCATACTTCACGAGGTCTTTGAAACCCAGACTTGAATGTCTTTGTGCAAGTGACACGAAGATGTGTAAAAAAGTAGCCCTCCCTCATCATTTCCACATCCAGCGTGATAATTTACTGTGATATCCCCAGATCAGTTAACTAATCCTCCAACACAAGGGGTTTCAGGTAGCTCTGTGCTTCACCTTCAGGTCAACAAAGAAGATGTTCCTGGAGATTAGACTACAATTACTATTTAATGGTGGCATCATATGTTACAAATACTAAATTTCAAAATTTCGGGAAACATCCAGAATGTAATACGAAGCACAAATGATTTTTTTTGAATTGGCCAGGAAAACAGATAAATGATGCATAATTTTTATTTTTAGTTTTAATTTTAATCTTAATTGTAGTTGGGATATAACATCTTTTCCTGTGTATCTTGAAGGATACCTACTTAAACCCATTTCACTCATGTTGCTTATTGAATTTATTTAGTGAATGCTTGAATTTGATACTGCAATACAAGCAATTTTTATCAGCTTTTTTATGTGAAAAAATATTTCTGAAAGGGCTGAAGTATAGTTACCTAGTCCACTCCACCAGTAAAAATTTATAAATAAAATGTAAAATTCATAGTGCCAGTTACAATGTAATTGTCACCTAACCCAGGCACACTTGCAGAAAGGGCTTCAGCATTGCTGACATGTTCTTCGTCACAGAACATAAGACCGCAGTACACCTTGTTTTGATAACCAGGGTTAAAGTGCAGCATCTCCTCATGTAAGAGAGATAGCATTGTGTGACATCCACCCACACTCTTAACCGAATTCTAATTTACTCATCTCTATAAATGAACATTGAAGCTTAATGTGTTGTATTTTATTTTTTGTTCTTCCTGTACACATTCTGCGCAGTAACTAGGTATTGAGTGTCTACCAGTTAGCCAGGTAATTGTCACAGGCAGTGGTATCGTATTGCAAAATATACACGTGGGGCAGAGGAGGTCATTTTTACAGACGTCAGTGCAAACATGATATTCCTGTTTCTTTTTTTTTTTACATAAAATCCTCAAATTCTAGAAGACTTCATAAAACAAATTTTGAGCAACAGAAACAACAATGGAGAAAATGTTAATTTTATATTTAAGTATTTGCTTATTTTTAGTTCTATACGTTCACTGCATCCCAGAAAGGAAATTAAAATATTGCATTTATCACTACTGAAACACATTTTTATGGCGCACAACGAGCAGCAAAGCACTGCAATATGAGAATGTCTCCAGTCCAAAGAGTTAAAACACAAAATAGCCCTACAAAAAGGGTTACCAAAAACATCAGAGCTGAAAGCAGTTGTTCAATTTTATAATTTATTGTTTTCTGAAAGGTGTCCTTTATAAGAATTGCATTGAAAACCAGTTAACTCATTGATTTTTAATAAAGCACAGTGAGTTATGTAGTATGCAGAATCCTTGGGAGGAACAGTGTAACAAGAGAGCATCTGAATAATTCATGGAAAACCGTGAACCAGTGCTCCCAATAGAAATAGCACATTCACTGAATAAAAAAGAGCCAAGCACACAACTTAAGAAAGATGTCTTTTTTCTTACCATGTCAGAATGCCAATTAAAACCATGTCATATCTAAAAGACAGTGTTAGACTATATTAATATTACTTTTAAACTGGCAGGAAGTGCTAATGAACTATATACAGCATAATGCAGTTGCACATGGATTATTCAAGTATGTCAAATACGTTTTTAAAGGTACTATAGCAAACAGCAGGTTTGTACACATTAGTTACGCATAAATCACACCAAATACATTCGTTTAACATGCTGTTTCAAATTCTAATTTTGAAATTTATGGCTTGCAAGAAAAGAACCAGTGTAAGGTCAGAGGTCACTGGAAATATTTGCAATGGTCAAAATTCTTCCAGACAGGTAAGTACTCAGCTAAGATATGCAAGGAATTAGAAGGAAGGTACAGAGACCATAACATAGGGATTTTTATATATTAAATTTATTTTTACTTCATTGTTAACTTAGTTGATGCCTTTGGCTGTGATGGACTTGAGTCCCATCCAAAGCATATCCTGAATCGCTTGTGCATTCAACATAGGCTCCAGACTACTACAATCCTAACTAGAATAAGCAGTTAAAAATAATGAGCCTTTTTAATTAGTTTAAAGTAGACTGTTACCCAAAAGGTGGGTGGCCTGTGGTTCTAAGTCTGTTTTTTATGTCCCCAAGAGATTTATGTTCTCTACTTTTATTTCAACATGGCATTTTTGTTTTCTCCATCATTGCCATTTCATCAATACCTAACCATAGTTTTATAATCATGAAGCACACCCATGATAAGATTATCATCTTCATTTGTTGCTCTATTTATTCATTCTCTTTATTCAAGCTTTTTGTTAGGGGCAGCTGGTAGTGTAGTGGTTAAAGCTGCTCCCTTTGGATCTAAAGGTCACTGTACAAAATCCACCTGATGGTGTAGTACTCTTGAGCAAGGTACTTACCCTAAACTGTTCTACTAAAATTACCCTACTGTATAAATGGGTAAATAATAAGTAACTTAACATTGAGAGTTGCTTTGGAGAAAAGTGTTAGGTAAATGTTCTTTTTTGTTTTTAAGTGCATATGATATGTCTCTTGCAAACATATGTGTCGGTCTGTCATTTGTTTTATCTGTAACTTGTAAAAGTGCCCTGAGTCTGACCTAAGGACACAGCGCTAAAGAAAATTATAGAATGTGTGAATGATACCTTTGGCCTAATCAAGTTTCAGTGTAAAGTCTGTACACAGAGCTACTTAAAACAATTTCTTTTGTTCATAAAGCTGAGTAATTTAACTGCATCCATTCAGAACGTTTAACAAGATTCTGAAGTAATGATTCCATCTACCGCTGGAAGTAAAGAATTACAACATTTACAGCCATTAGACAACGGTACGCGTGCGATGCTTGGCTCTACCAATAGAGGGCCCTGCAGGCTAACATTTCAATCTCATCCAGTTCAATGTTGATTTATTATATTCTACTTTGATACTGAGCGTAAACAAGATGAATGATAACTTGCAGACAGGTAATAGATCAGCACAGTCCCTGAATCTATAGCTTGTATCTCTGGATGCTCCAGGTTAGATTTTCTGTTCTAACCATAATCTCAAACTCCAGTGCATTGTAACAAAGCCACCTCTGCGTGTTCTGTCAAGTTTTATCGGTCCTTCCTTCTGTTTATTATCAAAATCTGCTTGTCCAAAGCAGAGTGGTTTTCTGGAGCCTATCCAAAGGGGACAAGGCAAAGTACCCCCTGGATAGGATGCCAGTCCATCACAGGGCAATCACACACTCTCACTATCATTAATCACTTGTCCAAATCAAGGAAAGGTGGTCCAGAGCCATCCCAGCAACAGAGTTGATACCAGCCGCATATGAAGACATTCAATCAAACCTGTACATACAATAAGCAATTTCAGAGCCACCAATTTTACCAAAAACGTGCTTTTGGACTGAGAGGGGGCAACCAGAGCACCCAGAGGAAAACCATATAAGCACCGGGGGAACATGCAAACATTTACATGTATTTATTTCGCAAAGGCTTTTGTCCAAAAGAATTTCCAATGAACTCTATGTAGTGTTACCAGCCCACACAGCTTATTCACCACAGTGACTTACACTGCTAGATACACTACTTACAATGGGTCACTCATCCATACATCAGTGGAACACACACTCTCTGTGTCACTCACACACTATGCGGGAACCTGAACAGCATGTCTCTAGGCTGTGGGAAGAAACCAGAGCACCTGGAGGAAACCCACACAGACATGGGGAGAACATGCAAACTCCATACAAACCGCGCAGCGATTGAACCCACATCCTCTCGCACCACCCAGGCGCTGTGAGACAGCAGCGCTACTCGCTTTGCCACCCTGACACCACACAACCAGACCTGGATTCAAACCAATGGCCAAAAAGCCCAGGTGCTGTGAGACAGCAGCAGCTACCTACTGCACCATCACACCACCCAGTCCTCCTGAGTACTTGAGTATAATGTTTCTGAATACGATTACTAATATTTTTCATCCCCTCTCAATACCTGAAAATTGTTTGCACCTGCAAGTCGCTTTACTTTTCCCGGCTTGGGGCAGCAGGGGGTGCAGCGGTTAGAGCGGTTTGTGCTTAAACAAAACATCCTGGGTTTGAATGCTGCAGTAGCACTGATCTTGGTACTTACATGTTAGTCCTGCTACAGCTGTTAAAACGAGTAAATAAGTGCAGGTAGTTTCCCACTGATTCAGCCAAGTCTTTTGTCCAAAAAGGCAGTTTACAACACCAGCACTGTAAGTTGTCCTGGAAAAAGGGAGTCAGCTGAACAAATTCAGCAAAAAGCAAACAGCTCGAGGGCAACACAGAATTATGAATCAACTCAGTGCAATAAAATTTCTCCAGAAATATGAGAAATTAAAACGTAACGACTGCCTTTAGTAAATATGCTCGAAGGTATTGCGCTGGACAACAGCCAAATGTGTTTTTAAAGGAGAAAAAACAAAGAAAGATATTATTAAAAATGTTATTTATTTTTAAACAAGTAAGTATGTTCTGAGAGGTTCCGCCGCCGGCGTACTGGTAGGTATACACACACGTCGAGTGTACTGTACTGTGTAGGTAAGGTGAAAGCAGGTAAAACTGTGCTGTGTGTGTGTGTTGCGGTTACCATGACTTTACTGTGGTCCAAAAAACTCCTCCCCCTCTCTGGCCCGGGTCAAATTCGTTTTTATATCATTGATTTTAATATCCTAGCGCACATTTTTACCTCAGAAACTTTGTGAAACGACGACCGCGACTGAAACTTGTTAAATTAGGGAGTACTGACGGTACCTTACTGTACTGTAAATACAGAGTATCAGTATGTAACGGCATCCTGTCACTCAGTCGCTGTGCTGAAGTTCAGGTCCAAATGAAATTCTGTTAGGAATTTGCACACATGATGATAAACATTTCGATATAAACTGACGAAAATGCGGAATTGTGTGCCGTAAGGCGATACGTATGATACGGTCAAATAAATTAATTTGCAAAATGATTTTAAGAAGTTGATAATTAAACTGGTAGCTAATAATTTCGAGAACTGAGTGGCTGTTACACATGAATGTCACCGATCGTTTAGTAGACACGTTAGGCGCCGAGTCTTAAGCTTTTATTTTAAAGAAGACAAACCTGTATTTCCTTTATGTTCTCCATCGGAGCGGCGGTTTGGATCAACCTGGTCCTCACGTTGGACTTGGTTGAACGAGAGCCGCTTTCCTCCTTATTTTCACTCTCCATGTTCGTTTAACTGTTTAAGTGTGGATAGTGTGCTTAAATGTGTACGTCCAACACTTTATTACTGTTATTCCCTGTTCGGTTTCTGGCACCGCAGCGAGCGAATCCTCCGAGCTCGAGCTCCCGCTCGCTCACGTCGCGAGCTCCGCAGCGCCTCGCGGTTGTTGTGCCCCCCGTTGCCTGGGAAACGCCTCGGGGTAGTCTTGAGAGCACGTGAGGTCCCGCGCTGTCCCGGGCCGAAGGCGGCGCGTTGTTCGCAAGTCCAGAAATTATGCACCGGTGACAACAGGCAGGTTTTCGTCGTTAGGGTGTAGAGAGGTCGAATAGGCGTAACACGGGCTTTTTTAATCAAGCCTAATTCCCTCCCCATTTTTCGCAAAACTGCGAATATTTTCGTTCCCAGCTTGAAACGTTGTTATGAGCATTCATTGTTCGATCTGTTTTAGTAAGACAGGAGGTGAAAATGTAATTTAATGTGGAAAAGTGTAACATGATCATACATTTATTTAGCACATGCTCTTCTCCAAAGCAACTTCCAGTCAGCTCTATGTAGTTATCAGCCCACACACCTTATTCACCAAGGTGACTTATACTGCTAGATACTACTTACAATGGGTCACTCATCCATACATCAGTGGAACACACTCTCTCTTTCTGTCAGTCACACACTATGGGTGAACCTGAACAGCATGTCTGAGGACTGTGGGAGGAAACCAGAGCACCTGGAGAAAACCCACGCAGATACAGGGAGAACATGCAAACTCCACACAAACCGAGCGGGGATTGAACCCGTGTCCTCTCACACCATCCAGGTGCTGTGAGACAGTAGCGCTACTCACTGTACCACCATCCCACCCAGTAAACATAATCATTTTCTTCAACTGTTAGTGTTGGAGCAGGAACCCTGCCATTGCACTTTCAAAGCAGAGATGGTTGTTCACTGGGTTCTTCACAGGTTACTTATATTCTAAAACAATGACGATATTCGTTGTTCGTTCTGTTACCGTCTGAACCTCTAGCAAGTCATCTTGTTTTAGCCGACAGTTCCTTGGGAAGAATCGACTGAAGAAGCCCAGAGGTACTGCTAAAGTAGTGCCTCTCGAAAGGCGACAGGGAAAGGTGTGTGTTGCTGAACACCAGGGCAAGGTGTGTGTCTACTAAAGAAGCCACAGGGATTTGTAGGGAAGTCTTTGTATAGGGCAACAGTGTGTTGGGTATGACAGGCAGCTAGTAGAGGAAGAGTACGGAAGAGGTTACTGGGGCTGTGGAGAGGGCATCTACATGGCTGTAGATCAAGAGAGATGAGCTGTGGGTTCAGGGTAGCGCTACCCGGACAACCTTGATCAACCTTGGTCAGATCACCTGGGTGAGAGTGTCCGAAAAGCCCAAAACGCCCAGTGATGTCAGGTTACTTCACTGATGATGTGCCCTGGTGCATCATATCATTCTGCTGCTGAGATTTCCTCTTCTGTGCTTACATTACTCAGATATGTACACACAGATTCCTGTAAAAGGGGGTGTGGTGGCGCAGTGGGTTTAGCCTGTGCCTGCTCTCTGGCGGGTCTGGGGTTTGAGTCCCACTTGGGGTGCCTCGTGATGGACTGGCGACCCATCCTGGGTGTGTTCCCTCCCTCCCCAGCCTTGCACCCTGTGTTGCCAGGTTAGGCTCTGGTTTGCCACCAACCCACTTTGATACAAGCAGCTAAATAATTTGAACTCTATAATATTATACATACTTGTATGTACTTATTTTTTAACGTAAATTCGTTATTGAACGTTCCTTGCTGTCTACTGGATATAAGGAAAGCACAATTTGTTTCCAAAACGCACTGCCTACAAACATATCCATTAATGTCCTCATTAAGTGTTTAAAATCATAGTGTTTCATATCATGTTAAAATTGGGTTGGTAGTTACAGTATAGGGGGGCACAGTGGTGCAGTGGGTTGAGTCGGGTCCTGCTCTCTTGTGGGTCTGGGGTTCGAGTCCCACTTGGGATGCCTTGTGACGGACTGGCATCTTGTCCTGGGTGTGTCCCCTCCCCCTCCAGCCTTGCGCCCTGTGTTGCCAGGTTAGGCTCCGGCTCGCCGCAACCCCACTAGGGACAAGCGGTTTCAGCCACTGTGTGTGTGTGTGTGTGTGTGTGTGTGTGTGTGTGTGTGTGTGTGGGTGGTTACAGTATATAGGTGTGTTACAGTGTTTAGTGATATTTGAGAAAATTCGTTTGGGGCTTTCAGATGGGCTGGGAACATGTGATTTTTCACTTTTAAAATAATGGGAAATAGGCTGTCAGTCTCATAAACTTCAGTATCCACAACAATTTTAGGAACAGATTAATTTCGTAAATCGAGGGATTGCTGTTACCCTACAGATAAGCATACTATCCAGGGTGTACCCTGCCTAGTCCAGCACCCTGCTGCCAGGGTAGGCTCCAGGTCACCACAATATGCTGAATTAAGGCAACAGTTATTGATTGTGAGGGAGAAATATTTCCGATGATATTTAATATTTACATAGCTACAGCTCATTGATTCTTACTGCTCCTGTGTCAGTTCCCTTCTTCAGTATGTGATTTGAAGCTTCTCAATGCACTAAACCAGAGGTTCTTAACCTTTTCTATGCCATTTTCCCCTTTAAGAATCTTTTGAAAGCGAAGATCCCGGACCTAAAAAAATGTCCATTAAAAAGTGAACTTAATTAATTGAAACTTGATCACTGTCACACACACACACATTTTCTGAACCGCTTGTCCCATACGGGGTCGCGGGGAACCAGAGCCTACCCGGCAACACAGGGCGTAAGGCCGGAGGGGGAGGGGACACACCCAGGACGGGACGCCAGTCCATCGCAAGGCACCCCAAGCGGGACTCGAACCCCAGACCCACCGGAGAGCAGGACCCGGTCCAACCCACCGCACCCCCTGATCACTGTCACATAGAATTATATTTTAAATATCAAAGGCATTTAGTAATATTAAATAAAATATGCTGTAGTAACATTTTTGATTTTGCTTGTATTTAGTGAACACCAGGTTAAGAACCCCTGATGTAAAGGGTGCACAAGTCAGGTTGACAACGTCTCTCCTGAGCCAGGTGACAGAGCCATTGCTCCATCTTCTGCTGGAGCCCCTGCAACCTCCTCTTGGACCCATTATCTTGCAGATCACTTTTCACTGCCAGCTCTCTACCAACAAAAGTTTGGAGTGCTCTTTCAAAATAGTGCACTCAGAGCTACCCCGAAGGCTGTCTCGTCTCTCCTGCCATCGCCAAGGTCCACAACGCTGTGCCGGTCTTGCTGTTGTTGCAGCTGTGCATGTTGCTTTGTAATTGTAATTATCTGAAGTCAACATTTGTTTCTGTTCTTCCTCCTCCCAGCCCCTGGACACCATCTCCCTGGGGCGAGTCACTCGGTTGAGACCTGGGAACTCTCACTGGTAGCACTGACCGAAACACTGATGATCACCTCCTGACCAGATGGGAGCATCCAGACGACCACCTGAGCCCCTTAAACAGCTTGTGCTGCACTAGCAATTTTGCCTAATGGTGCAGTATCCTCATGCCCACGAGGGGTATACAGCCAGCTGCCCTTGGACCCCCCAGAGGTTTTTCGCTCTCAATACCAGCTGCCAATTAATGTTTTTTCCCTCTTCTCTGCCACATTCTGCCTTTTATCGCCAAACTTGTTTCCACCTGTCATTCTTATGAATAATGCTATATGCTGCATGATTCTGAACTTTATTGCACTCGCTCAAATTAAGACATTTGAAGAAACCAGTTGTGAAGAGCACTATAAAGAATAAACTGGTTTGACCTGACTGCTGCACATTTCCTTTAAATGTCTCATGATACCTATCTGAAGAAAAAAAAAAAAAAGCTTTAACACTGAATAGCAGAGTAAATAAGTCATTCTATGCTGTAATCTATACTGACCACCAAGACTGTGTGTGTTTTGGGCCATTAAAAACACCTACAATAAGCATGTAATGACCATATGAGTGCCAGAAAAACTTCAACATGACCTAATATTTTACATGTGAGAGGCTTCCCCGCCCAGTGATGAAGCTGAAATGTTAAGTTCATGCTTTTCATGATACAACTGATTAGTTGAATGGTGTTTAATATTAGTAAGCATCCACCCTTGGGTTCATTTACTCATTTAATGAACACTTTTCTTTAAAGTGACCTACATGATTCTACTTATTATTTATACAGCTGGGTAACTACTTTACTAGAGCAACTCAAGGGGAGGTATCTTGCTCAGGGGTAATACAGCTGGAGGTGAGATTCAACCCTGCAACCTTTCGATCCAAAAGGCAGCAGCAGCAGCAGCAATAACCACTTCACTACCAGCTGACCAGCCATATACTGACTATGCTGAGGATGAGCCAGAACCTGTCCGCGTATTTGAGGTAAAGTAAGGTAAGGTAAGATGTGCGGTGCGAGTGCCAGCCAGGTATTCCGGTAAAAGAAAAAAAGAAAAAAAAAAAAAAAAAAGAAAGGATGCGGAAGCAAAGCGAAGGGATCGGGGGTTGAAGCCTTTATTAATGAGAATAGTGCAAGTTGTGCGATCACGCGTGGAAAAGGTGTGGCGAATCAGGAGGGACCCGAGAGGTTTTCACGTGGTGTGTCCGTCCGTGTTCTCCCAGCTTGCTCCAATACCGTTACGACACACACACACACAAAAATTTTAAACGGGGCTTCTTCGGAGAGCCCCGAGGACCCCCCCACCGCTGCTCGATATCTTCCCCGGATCGAGGCGCGGGCGCCCCCTGTCGGCGGGTCGCCGTACGTCAGCGCTGCCCAAGATGGACGCTCGGCTCTCCTGTTCGCCCAGCCACGGAGGAGTGACTTTGCGTCTCGCGGCGTAGCGCGGTTCCGGACACAAAAGAAGGGGCTACGGCTGTGCGCGGCGGCTCGCGCCCACAACACAGCAGCAAGCGCGAGGAGCTCGGTGGGATTTACGCGTGCAGCTCGCGCCGCGGCCATGAGCTCCGCGGAGGGAACGGACGAGACGGCGAAGGACGCGGCCGATACGGCGCCGTTCTATCAGTCCGGTAAGGCAGCGTGTGGGGGGCGAGCGGGACGGGGACGCGGGTGCGGGTGCGGGTGCGGGTGCGTCCTCACGGCCACGGGCGTGCGGGGGCGTTCATTGTCCCACTCGTACCCCCCCTTCCTCCTCCTCCTCCTTCTCCTTCTCCTTCCACCGCACTGCACATTGTTTCCCCCGGCGGGCGTTGACAAAAGGGAGCCCGTGCGCGGGGGATGCCGCTCGGCGCGCGACGCTCCTTTCCCGAAGCGCGTGCACGCTGCATACATGCGCGCGTTTCTCGCTGAAAGATGGAGATAGAGATGGATGGATGGAGGTGGACATGGAGATGCCGCGTTGGGTTCGACGCTTCTTGCGTGCAGCGCATCACGCAGGAGCTGGAAGGAAGCAGACATTTAATTTTTTGTTTTTAATTATTTTTTTTTTTTTAAAGCAGTCGTCCAGTTTCCTACAACGTGTTTTTTTTTTTTTTTTTTTTTTTTTTTTTTTTTTTTTTTTTGTGGGGGGGGTCTTGCATATCAGCAGCATTTATTTATTGGCATTTATAATTGTCCATTATTGTGGGAAATCCGTGCATTTAAAAAAATAAATAAATAAATGCAGCGCATCATCAATACAGAAACCCTTCTGTTATTACTAAATACAGATAAAATGTACCTATGCTATGCTCTAAATCATATATATAAATCATAGAGTATGAATTATTGTGGTGCATTAATCTCAACTTGATAGTGAAATATTGGACTATAAGCACAAAGCTGTCTTTTCTCTACCAGCTCTCCGTAGGTATGACACCATGCTTTGAGTCATGCCTGGCTTGAATTATTCTCGCTCGCATGAATACAGAGCAGACCCTGCTGCCGTTTACTGTTCGAAGGGTACAGATGTGCGAACCCTCGCTGGAAGAAGCTCTGCCGTGCTGCGGTTCTGCAGTCGCACCTCCGGATGTTCACGTTCACAAAAGAAGGGTTTCAATCAGTGGTTTTTGTTTTTTAGGTTGTAAAACCAGGTGCCCTTGACTCCCACATTTCTGTAGTTATCTTGAGTTGAAGAACAAAAAAAAAAAAAAAAAAGTGACTTATTGAAAGTGTGGCCCTTTGAGCAGTGCTGGGGTGTGTGTTACGGTATCTCGCTCACTGGGGGGGGGGGGTTGTGACTTTATTTCAGTGTGTGTGATGCCCGACACTTGCTGACTCCCTAAGCTTACTGACATTTTCACGCTTGGAGACGTGGATTCCTTGGTGTGTGCACAACCCTGTGTGCCAACACAAGAACCAACAGTTAGAGAAAATGTAATTCTGTATGATTCTGACATTTCAGTATTATTTAGCTCATTTTTATTGCTGTCCTATTAAAATTGACCAATTGCGACAAATAATTCCATTTCCCATGCAGGTAAGTGGCTCTGCTGATGTTAATTGCACGTTCAATCAGGCGATGGTGTCATCAACGCGGTGGTGTGTGTGTGTGTGGGTTCCCCCCCCTCTTCTCTTCCCCCCCCCAGCTCTCTGAACTTTTGACAAGGATACATGTGTCCAAGCGCTGGTTCCTGGAGGAATCCGGAGTAGCTTGAAGTCGTACCCCGGCGCGCTGCCCTTATGGCCTTGCTCTTCGGAGCTGGCGGAAGGCCCACGAGGACGCGGTCGTGCCGTTTTTCACCGTGCGTGTGCCGTACCGCGCGTTAGTCGGAGCGGAACGCAGCCTGCGGGGTCGGATGGTATCCCCGTGCGAACGCGGCGCTCCCTGCTGCCGATAGACTCGTGGAAAGCAAGAAAGAGCACTTCTCTGCGACACTTATCGACCCCTACCTTTGGTTACCTCTTCCTACCTCGCGCAGATCCCTTCGATTCCACGTGCCCCTTAATCATAGCATCCGTCGCTGTTTAGCAGAGTAAAACCGTGATTTGTGGGTGAGGTGTTCCAGCAGAAGGGAGCCATTATGTATTTATGATTTCATAAATCATTTTTGCAAGTTTGGGCAGGAGAAGCTTATGAATGCAGTTTTTGTGCGACTCTCCATCCGGTGTCACGTCTTTCACTCGGTGGTTTCGGTTTGAGAGGCTGTCCGTGCATTGCCTGCTCCGGCAACGACCGACAGACGGTCAGGATCGATCGACCGATTTTCAGGACAACAAGCACACGTATAAGATGCGCTGCTTTAGGATGGGGCCCGTGACAGGTTTTATTTGCTCACTGTTCAGAAAGTTTTCCCCCCCCCCCCCCCCCCCCCCATTCCTGCAATGCAGCGCTCAGGCCTAACTGTTTTTAAATTTTATTAAAAATTCCATGCTAGTTCTGCATAGTGAGTAAAGGTCTTATCTGGTACTGTCATCCGCTAGTCCTGCATTGAAAGAGAGCCCAGCAGGAATAAGTGGGGGTGGGGGGCTGGGTAGTGTAGCAATATGTCAGCTTTTCTCATTTTAATTAGTCCTTTTCTTTCTATCGTTATGATCTTAATACGATGTACATCTACAGGCCAAATCCTTGCATCCGTTATCAGCATCTGTTTGTCCAAAACAGGCTCACGGTGGTCCAGAGCCTATTGAGGAAGTGTAGGGCATCAGGCAGGGAACACCCTGTGGGGTGGGGTGGGGGTCCATTACAGAGCAGTCACACACTCGCATAAACACATGCTACAGATAGCTGAGTCGCCGATCTACCCGAAGCACATGTCTTTGGAGTGTGGGAGGAAACCAGAGCACCTGAAGGAAATCCACATGAGCACGGGGAGCACATGCAAACCCCGCGCAGGCTGTGCCGCATTTGGCACCGGTGGTGCCATCCGCGTGCAGGCAGTGTCCGTCCGTCCCCGTCCCCCCCAAATTGATGATTTGCGCTAACTTGGAGAAGAATAAAGCAAGAAATGTTTCCTAGGCTTTTAGCAATAGATGTAGCAGGTTCACACATTCGTCCTTAATTGGTGGTGCAGAAACAGGGAAACTGGAGCAAGGCCATGCGGGAACACGGAGCACGTGGCGTGTAAGAATGTCAAACCGCCCACGCCACGTCTTCCAGATCAATATCCCTGGGCGCATCCCACACTGAGCTGCGGCTCTGGAAAAGGAGGCCGCCGCACTTTGCTAACTGCTCCAGCACGACCGCTAATGGAAGCGGCGTTTTTTGTGGTCTCGGCTCTTCTCGCCGCTATTAGGGAGCACGCGGTCCTCGTCTACCACTTCAGGCTTTTCCCCTAGCGTCGTGTTGCTAGGGCGGGGGGAAGCCGTGCGGTGCCTTTGCGATACCGGGTGCAGAACCGCGCCGAAGAGCGAAAGCACGGCGACCCGCGAGTGTCCTACGTCTCTGGGAACTGCCCCCGAAGAGTTGGGAAAGCAGGGCGCCTCATTTCCTCGCCACACTTTCACGAAGACGGGCAACACGTGACCCATGTCTCCCACGGTTACCCAGTGATAGGGCACTGCTGGCATGAAAATCATACCAGTTTGCGACACGCCACCAATTTTGTAATAACTCGCCTGCAAATGAGTGACTGGAGTCCTTTATCGTGTATGAAATTTACACGTACACACTTATAGTATATATAGTTGAGTCATTTAATAGGTTTTTTTATGTATAGAAATATAGGGTGGCACAGAGTAGCGCTGCTGTCTCACAGCGCCTGGATGGTGCGAGAGGACATGGGTTCGATCCCCACTCGGTCTGTGTGGAGTTTGCATGTTCTCCTCTTGTCTGTGTGGGCTTCCTCCGGGTGCTCTGGTTTCCTCCCACTGTCCAAAGACGTGCTGTTCAGGTTCCCCCATAGTGTGTGTGTTCCACTGATGTATGGATGAGAGACCCATTTTAAGTAGTGTATCTAGCAGTGTAAGTCACTGCGGTGAATAAGGTGTGTTGGCTCATAACATTACATAGAGTTCATTGGAAGTTGCTTTGGAGAAAAGTGTCTAAGTAAATGAATGTAATGTAAAAAGTTCTTACTCTATAGAACTACTTATTACTCATAACTGTATAAATGTGCATGTGTGTGTATATACTGTAGATACGTGTGAATGTGTCTATATAAAATGACTACAGATGACTCGTGTGACTATAAGTACCTTTCTCAAGAAGTCCTGTTGCGGTTTACGGTATGTGGTGGCGTGACGACTCCTGTTGCTCGGAGAGATGCTGTTCGTTGTTGAGCTTTAGGATACCTGTGAGACGCCTAATTTATGATGCAGCGGTGACCGTTAAGACTCGTTGAGAGCCGTCCGTTGACGGAGCTGGTACAAAACGCAGTTCCCGTTCGGGGAATTCGGAGGCACTCGGATCGTCGTTCCTTTCGGTTCGCGTGTTACCAGTTGCGCGTACCTCTCCCGGCAGGCCGTTGCTGCTCGACCGCTCGCTCTTCCACGTGGGTTTTTGCGGTAGTTTCCAAATCAGCCTTCCACATTTTTGACTTGTGATTCATTCATTCATTCATTCATTCAGCTGTAGCTTTTCTCCAAAGCGACATACAGTGTTAAGCTATTTACAATTGTTTCCCCATTTTTACTTTACTGGAGTAATTTAGGGTAAAGTACCTTGCTTTAAGGGTTTTATAGCAAGAAATGAGATTCAAACCTGCAACCTTTAAGTCCAAAGGCAGCAGCTCTAACCATTATCCTTTATGCACCCCATAAACCAACAGTTAGTTCTTTGAAGGAATAACATTGTCAGTGTCAATTTTTTTTTTAGCACTTGCAGAATGTTTGTCTTTAATTTGATGGAATTTTTTAAAAAAAAAAAAAAAACCTGTCACTTAATTGAGCTCAAAGGGTTTTACTTTTGATGTCTTGGGCAAAACTAAGGGTGATGCAGATATGCAAACTGGTCTCACTTGGGGGAAGAATTTATGAGGGACAGTTGTTCTGGTGACTGACCTCCAACTTCTCGGTCATCATCCAGCTCAGCTCTCGGGGGTTTTTTCTTGGAGACCATGCACATTCGTGTGTGTGTGTGTGTGTGTGTGTGTGTGTGTGTGTGTGTGTGTGTGTGTGTGTGTGTGTGTGTGTGTGTGTGTGTGTGTGTGTGTGTGTGTGTGTGTGTGTGTGTGTGTGTGTGTGTGTGTGTGTGAGAGAGAGAGAGAGAGAGAGAGAGAGAATGCAAGTCGCCCAATTCACACTTTAAGACATGAGTGCCGTTATCATGACCCGCTTTGCCCCACTTCTCTTGTAGCTACTCAACACTTGCCAGGGATGTGCAACGTGACTCCCAAAGACCCTGGTTTTATTATATTTTTAAAATATTTGTCTATAATGGTTATACACTGAATGACATCAAAGAAACATTAAATATGTTCACTTGGATTTGTTTTCAGTGTAAAGACTAACAGTTTTAACAGGGACACTAGTGATTATTTCATACACTCTTGAAATATGTCTTTATACCTTTTATCTCATTCACTTCCATGTCTTGATGAGCCTCTATCACTGTGTGAGATGAGTGCGCCATAAAAATTTAGCTTAATGTAGCAGAATTTTTTTTTTTTTTTTTTTTTTTTTTTCCCTCCCCCCCCCCCAACTTCTCTCTTTAAATACTTTTAAACCCTCTGGTGGTCCCAGGTTCGAACACCCACTCTTGCTGTAATACGCCGATCAAGATACTTGGCCTGAATTGCTCCAGTAAAGTGTGTTCGGCTCCATCGTTGGGTAAATAATTGTAATTATTATGCAAACCTACCGGGGTAACTGGCTTTGGAGGAGGGTGTCGGATGAAAATAATTGCTGCGTTGCTTCATGACCGCATCTTATATGAAGGCGAGCGAGATCTTGCTGTTGGTTCAGGGTCGCGGTGCGAGTCTTTGTGAAGAACGCTCGCTGTGTTGGTGGGCCTCCCTCCATGGTGCCCCAGGTAAAGATGATCTACATTGTCAAGTTGGTGCTTTATCCTCCTGCCTTTCCATGAAGCGCTCCTTTTCGGATGGGAGTCGACGCCCTTTTCCTCCGCGTCGGCTTTCCCGGATTTACCGCGTTTTCGCACCCCTGCTTTGCGCCTCGACGCGGTTTTTGATGTGACCGATTAATTGGAGCTTTGAGAATAAGGGAACGGGGATCACATGAGAGCTGCTTCCCGTAAACTCCTACTCGCTCTTTCGAGTGGCGCTGCAGTCCGGTTCTGCTCTCGCGCGTCACGGCTGTAATTGCGGCGTTGGGGACGGGGCCGTGCGCTTCGGAGCCGGGGAGAGGGGGCGCGCGCGGCGACGCCCAGACCGCACGTGAGCGCTGTGCCGCGTGCCGGCCTCCTGGCCTCCGCTCCGCGTTGCACGTCTTCCGTGCCCTGAATCCAGGGGGGCCTTTCGTCGCGAACGGAAAGGGTAATGATTGTTTCTGGGTCGCGCAGCGGGTAGCGCTGGTGCCTCACGGCTCCTGGGCCGCGGGTCTGGATTTCGGTTTGAATCGGACTCGGTCTGCGTGAAGTTTGCATCTTCTCCCCGTGTTCGCGTGGGTTTGCTCCCACAGCCCAAAGACACATGTTTCAGGGGAACCTTGATTGCCCTTTGTGTGCGTCTATGTGTTACAATGCTCTCCTGGGTTAATGGGTGAAACGTGGTGTACCGTGGTGCGGTGGTTCTCAGCTTTTTTCCCCACCCGAGGGACCTCTATTTTACATGTGATACGTTCGATAACCCCCTTCCCCCACCGAAAGGGCATAATTAAAGCAAACATGAGTTTATATATTTCACACCTCCCAAGTCGGGTAAAAGTCGGGAGGAGGCAACGACTTCCGGGAGACTCCCGGAACTCCTGGCCTATTTGAGATGTCTTTATATCCCTGTCTCTTTAATTAGTTTTATGGAAGTAGACAGATGAAATGTACATTAAATACATAATTATTTGAATATGAGTCTGTGTATAGAATAAAAAATGTATCTGCATATATTTGTAATTATATGTAATGTTTGTAAATACATTTTGAAATTTTATCGACACCTGTGATTTGATGGGTAAGATTTCGGCAAAATACCAGTTAATTTTACGTTGCTTTGGAGGAAAGCGTCTGCTATATTTACATTTATTCATACGGTTGACTCTTTTCTCCAAAGTGATATACAGTGTTAAGGTACCTACAGTTATATACCCACTTATACAGCTGGGTAATTTTACTACAATTTAGGGTAAGTACCTTGCTCAAGGGTGCTGCAACTGGAGGTGGGGATCGAACCTGCGACCTTTGGGTCCCAAGAGAGCAGTACTACTACACTACAGAACCAGGTGTTACTTTGCTGAAGGGGTGAGTGTAAATTCCCCCCCCAGTCTGTAGCGTCTAAGGGTCACGAACTCATTGGAAAGGAGTCCCTAGAAGTTTTTTTTCATACCTCTTGTTGTGAACATTAAGAAAGCTTTCCTGACCGCTTTCACAGCTTCAGTAAATGTTGGTGGCACTTGGACAGAGCGGCTTTTTTGCTCTTTGGGGGGGGGGGGTAATGAAAGGCCCCGGTGAAGCCGTGCAGCTTTCAAAAGGCCCGATTCACACATAAATATAAGCAGCGTGTTTGTCTTGCCCTGCCACTTGGTTGCCCCTGCTGTCCTGTAGCATTGCGCTTCCTGTCGAGGAGATGGCTGGAACTTTCCAGAAAGGAGTCGAGCGACAATAGGATTGCTCGGTCTCTGCTGTTTTCAGTGGCCCCCGATGAAGTGGCAGGGCTGCCGGGACGCGTTTTGCCATCGGCGCGGGGTACCCGTCGCCCTCCATCCCCGCGCCTTTTGGCTTCTCCCGCTGTGCGGATCTCCAGCTCCACGTACCGCGGTACAACGCCCGACTTATCTCCGGCGTTCCTGCTTTGATCATCCTGGGATTTTTATTCGGCCTCAAATAGAGGAGGGACAAAAGCTGGGGGTATCAGATATGATACTGAACCGGGAACTGCTGTCTGATATATTGTCATTGAAATAAAGCATTTTCAATTTATTGGCCCTTCACCGGACTTCATTTTAAAGTTTAAATTTTTCTTTTTTCTTTTCTTTTGTCCTCCCCGTCTTTCTAATATTCTAGTGCGTGTGGTACAGAGAACTTCCAGTCCTCTTTCAAACTGAAAACCAATGGAGACTCAGTCATGATGTGAAAGATGTTGTGTTGGAAGCGCTGGGGGAGGGAGCGCAACTGAAATAAAGGGAAAACCCTCGTCAGAGCTGTCGGCGGACCTGCAGGTGGCGTGGTGGTTAGACGTGCTACGCCCCCCCCCCCCCCCCCCCCCCCAGTTGGAACGTCCTGCAGTGCCCTTGAGCGTGGTGCTTACCCTGAATCGTTCCACTGACCCCTCACCTTACGGTGGGGCTTTTCTTGCGCTTGCTGGAAATCAGCATCACGCCAGCAGGTGGCGTAGTGGTTAGATTCTTCATCTAGCTTTGTGTGTGCGCACGCGCTCAGAGTAAACACACACACACACATATGTATATGTGTATGTATATAATACATACATACACCCTTGTTCCAGTCGGGGTCGCGGGGAGCCAGAGCCGAACCCGGCAATGCAGGGCAGAAGGCTGGAGGGGGAGGGGGGACACCCAGGGTGGGACGCCAGTCCATCGCAAGGCACCCCAAGCGGGACTCGAACCCCAGATCCACCAGAGAGCAGGACCCGGTCCAACCCGCTGTCCCCGCCCCCTCAGAGGAAAGACCATGGTTCAAATAGGGGCTCCCTGGTAGTATAGTGGTTCCAGCTGCCAGCTTGTACTCAAAGGACCCAGGTTCAATTCTGACTTCCTGCTGTAGGATTATAGAGCCAAGGTACCTCTTTTAAATTGATGCAGTAAATATTACAGAGCTTTATAAAAGGGTTAAACAATGTGACTTGCTTTGCGGAAAAAAGCATCAACTGAATGAATAAATGTGAACGCACTGGGTGGTGATCACTGTACCTTCCTTTGGAACCTCATTTATTAGCCAGGTGCTGCTCTGTCTGGAGTCCTTTTCACCACGGTAAGTGTTTCCAGTGACACGTGACCTTACGCTGGCTCTGCTCTTGCACGCCGTGAATTTCAGAATCAAAATTTGAAAGGTCGCTGTACCACTGTTACTGTATTGTACCAACATGTTAATTTGCGTCAGTTTATCCAGAATTGATATGTGCGCAGAGCCGGGTTGGTCCGGTGTTACGGTGCGGGAATCGCGTGCGGTTTACTCCGGATGACGAACGGTGAGCGTTTCACACACACGCGCCGTACGTCCAAAGTGGAGGCTGCATTCTCATCATGACCCTTAATGGAAGGGGTTCGAGGTGCAGGGGAAGGGAGGGCAGTTGTTGCTTTGCAGGTCATAAGATCCTATTTGCCGTCGATTCCCATCGTGGTGATGGGAGCCGTGTACCGTAGGGAGCCGGGGGGTTTGCTGTGTGGGAGGGCTTGCCGTTTCCATCGTGTGGGTGGGTGTGGGTGGGTGTGGGTGCGTGCGTGCATGCATGCGCATGCTTTTAGCTTTTGACCATGTGGGTGCTTTTCATGGGGCTCTTTGGTCTATTGTTGGGTTGGAGGAAATATAAAATGGCTTCGAGTTTGATTCTCAAGGTCTTCGTCTTTTTCATCCCCTTTCGTCGGCAACTTTTGTTTACGTGACTGTTCTTTGACTGAAATAGTTGTTCCCAGTGGCGGAGGGAAAGTTCCACACTTTTTTTTTTTTTTTTTTTTTTTTTTTTTTTTTTTAAAAATTCCTTCTTTTACCCCACATTCCCTCTGCTTTTGCACGACCTGTATGAGCTCCTCTTACACTTTGCCTCCATCGCTCGGTCTCTTCTCATTTACTGTATCTTCAGGATTACAAAAAGTACACAACATGTTCATTTCCGCCGAATGCGACACTTTGGCTGCGAACCATCCCCAGACGCTCAAAATATGTCACATGTGTTGCAAAACCGCAGCACATCAAAGTTTCACGCTGTCATAAAAATGAAAACGTTGATTTTTTTTATTAAAAAAACCCAACAGAGGTGTGTTTGCCTTCCTCTGGTACCGTTAACCTTTAGAACATCTCTCCTTTCTCGTCTGAGTGGTACTGCTGCTCTTGAACCTTCTGCTGTATGAAAGTTGGAAGTTTTGTACAAAACAAACGCAAACCTCTTATTTATGAGCAACTCTCTGGTTTTCATCCATCCATCAAATTTCAGTAACTGGGGCAGCTGGAAGTGTAGCGGTTTGAGCGGCTTCCTTTGGATCCGTAGGTTGCTGGTTCAAATCTCCTTGAGCAAGGTGCTGGCCTTCAGCTGTTCCAGTAAAATTACCCAGCTGAAAAGACGGGTAAATAGGTGTAGGTCACGTAACATTTTAAGGCGCTTTGAAGAAGAGCGTCAAATAAAAGGAGGGTCACAGTGGTCCGGAGCCTATCCTGGAAGCAGTGTGTCTGAAGCAGGGTACGCTCTGAATAGGATACCGGTTCGTCACGGGGCCGTCGCACACATCCATGCCCTCCTAGCGGTTAGAATCCCAGTCCATATGAAAGACATGTCTTCGGACTGTGGGTGGAAACGGGAGCGCCTGGATGACATGAACACGGGGAGAATACACACTCCATGCAACCAAATGCTGCGATGTAAAGCAACTCATACACAATTGGTTATAGTACTCTCTACTGCCTACATGTGAGAGACGCTGGGATGTGTAAGTGGAAAGACGAATGAATGAATGAATGAATGAATGAATGAATTGTGATGTTCGATCCTCCACACACTTTCACCCGTGCTCGAGGCGGCCTCGTCCCGACAGCGTGGTCACCGGATTGACAGCATGGTCTCCCTTGCCTTTCTCCAGCTCTCCCGCACGTCTGGAATCGCCTGCCCCTCAAACCTGCACACTAGTGCTCCCGTGTTGCATTTGCGTCTTCTCGCTCTTAGCCTGTGCTCAAGCTACTCGGTGAATAGCCCAACGCGGTCAATGCAGAAGGGAAACTCGATTGTACTGATTGGTGTGTGTGTGTGTGTGTGTGTGTGTGTGTGTGTGTGTTGGGGGCAGGCGCGCATGCACAGCAGTTTGAGGTTCATGTGTATGAATCTGCAAAATATGCCTTATTTGCTTTCTTATAGATTTTTACGAGCCGTCAGATAGTGCTTCGCGGAACATACTTATGCTTTGATGTTTGCATTAATAGTTTTTGAGGCTGTAAATTGCAGTTGGGAAGTTGCTTTTAAGCACTTGAAGAATCACGTGCCGGAAGAAGGATAGGCTTCACGTAAATTGAAATGCGGCGTTTTCCTTCTGCGTTTGAACGCCCCTCGCTCAAAGGATAAAGGTTCGGCTCGAAAAATCTCCCGCCGAACGCGAACATCCTCCGACTCGCGTTGATGTTTGTCGTGTCCGAGCTCAAGTTGAGCGGAGTCGCGGCGTCGGGCTGCGGACGTGATGCTCTTGTTCCGATTTGCCGGATGCTTTCGAAGGGGGTCCCGTTTTGTAAACGGAGCTGACGTCGTGCCGAGCCGGCTGGGATCGCCGACTCTTCCGTGGACCGAAGAGCTGGTTGTCGCCGTACTCGTGTTGATCGTTTTTCCCCTCTTTTTTTGAGAAGGAGGTGGCGATTGGATTCACGGGCAGACGTGTCATCGGGAAGCAGTCGTGAGCTCCTTTGCCTTCGAGCAGACTGCGAGGCGTCGGACGCCATACCATAGCGAACCAGCGTCATTCTTGTGTCGTGCCTGTGGAAGAGGAGCGCCCCGTGGCATTACAGCGGAACGGGGTCGCGGTTTTCCCTCCGCCGCCGCCTGAAAGAACATAGCACATGGCGGTAACGAGACGCAGATGTGTCCGCATCTCGCCGTGCGGCTGGGTCTGCCCAACAGCCGTGTCTCGGATGGAGAAAAGCGAGCCGGAAGGCGGCTCCGATGCGGTGGGGCGAGGCTCCTCCGTCCCTCGGAGCCGCTGAATCCCTTTGAACGTTCCGCGAGGGTCTCGGAACAGCTTTCAGATGTACTTCTCTCTTGATCTCCTAACGGCTACGTGCGTTTCTAAAAACTTGCCCTAAAACTAACCCTGACTTACGACCTCCTTTGTTTCTTTGCAGCTGCTCGAGTTGCGTGCGTTGGCGAAAATAGTGGCGTTGGACAAGCTGGCTGCGCTTGGACAGTTGTCTGCACCTGTACCTCTTTGCCTGCTCTGAAGAGCGGTTTGTTTACTCAGTCGCACATTAGACAAAAGCGTCTGTTAGACGAATGGATGCAAATGGTCTAACGGTGGGGGGGGAAAAAAAAACGGTCCTTATGATTGTGGGTTAAATGCGAAGGAAAAAGTTTCATTTTACTACTTTCCTCCAAAGCCAATGTTTTCTTCAAACTGTAATTTACCCATTTATACAGTGCGGTAACTTTGACTAGTGAGTCCAGGTTTGTATCTTGATCCGGGATACAGTAGGACAAAAAAATTTGAACGCGGCACCTTACGATTACAAGACGATGGTTGTAGTCACTAGGACGGCCGCTGCTCCGTAAACGGGCAAAACGCGTGGGGCTCGAACCCGTGACCCTGAGGTGAGATGGAACTTGTGCTCTGCTGATCTAGCTGGACGTGCAGCAGTTGCTGTGTATGCAGTCATACCTCGAGATGTGTTCGTTCAGGTGAGTTTATGAAGTTTCATTCTGTACCCCTGCTTTGGCCTTGGAGGCATTTCTTCGCGTTTGAGGAGCGAATCTGGGTTTTGCCCCCCCCCCCCAGCTGAGCTGTGCAAGACATTTACCATTTACGTTTATTCATTTAGCGACTGAAAGCGACTTAAAAGGATTTTTAACCTGCATTTCCCTGACACCTCTATCCGAAGGGACTTGTGGTGTTAGACATACTACGGTAAACTCCTGTACAGCCAAGCAATATAACACACACACACGCGTGCACATGAAGGTTAAAGCGCAGAGGTTCTCGGTTCTGGCTCCATCGTGGTGGAACGACATCCCCCTCTCACTCAGAACTGCTGAATCTCTGTCTACGTTCAAGAAGGGTCTGATAACTCACCTTTTCCGGACCCATTTCGCCCAAGATCTCTCCAGCTCTTGTTACGGTGTAAATGTTCATGCGCCGTAACTTCATGAGCATCAGCAGATAAAGCCTTTAATCAGCCACTACTCCGGCATTGTATTTGCTTGTTTGTTTATCTTATGTAAAGAAATAAAAAAAAAATTGGTAGGAGCGTATCAGGATTTGTCCATTGTGTTTTATGCACCTACCTGAACGATGAACCTCGGTGCAGCAAGTGGTAGGTAACAAATTAGGTTTACTTGAGTCACATGTCTGCAGCTATGTCTTTTCTCTTAACGTAATGCATAAATTGTACCTTTTGCTGAGATGTACGTCGCTTTGGACAAAAGCGTCTGCTAAATGAGTAAATGTGTGTTTCGGGTCAACTGGTGACACTAAACTGATCTTTGGCCTGTGGAGAAAATCGGGGTAAAGAGGACAACCCCATACTTTAAGTGTAAGGTTCATAATAGGTGCACAAGGGACCTGTTGGAGTTCACCGTTAGAATAACTAAAGAGAACAACTACTGATGTGAGCTGCTGGAGTAATTGTGTCCGTTTAATGGATTTGGTGATGTTTTACTGTAAACGAGTGTTATGTGGAGCCCGAGAACACACAACTTGCCACAGAAACCGATAGTAATTACATTTTCGAGTAAGGCGGACCCCCCCCCTGTGAAGAGTTTGCCATCACTATTTAATAATATAGAACCTGCCTCATAAAAATGTAGAAAATGTTTTGTTTTAGACCAAAATGTGTACGGGGCAAGTTAATTTTGAGTGAATGTCTGTATTTGTGAAGCTACAGTTGAAGTTGGATGTTCCAGACTCTTTTCAAGGAACCCGGCGAGGGCCCTGCTGCGACTCTTGAAACATTCATGGGGGGGGGGGCGCCACCGCTGTCGGACGCCGAATCCGACTCCGCGTTAATATTTAACTTCGCCAGGAATTCCGTTCTCGTAACGGGACGCTCTCGGACCCTCTCGCCGCTTTCGTTTTCCGTCGCCTCTGCCCTCCCGGGGTTCCGCCGGCGTCGCTTAATTTGTGCGCAGTTACGCCCTGGCAAATCGCAGCCCCGACGCTCATGTGCGTTTTTCCCCCCGCGGCATTTTAACCGCTACGGTTTCGCGCCATCGTAGCAGGATGCGGGACCGCACGCGGCGGCACCGGAGATGCTGTAAATCGCGGAAATAATAGAGCGAGGACGTGGAGGCGTACGGCTTTGGGGGCGGCCCTCTTCTTTCCCTTCCGCCGAACTGAAGGTCGACTGGGAAACGTGATCGTCGCGACCGCTCGCTTTGGCTGGAAAGGCCGCTTTTTATAGCGACCGCTTCACTTGCTCACTGGAAAGGAAAATCCCAGTCCAAACGGGAGCGGTTTACGGATATGCGGCTCCTACGGTAATTTACCGCATGGCTATAGGCTCCGTATTGGTTTCGGCGCCCAGCTTCCATAGCGTGACGATGGTAATTATAACATTATTTAAATGAATACAGACTATATGGGCGTGTGTATTCTGCACAGGTTTCTGCTCTCGAGCTTTTAATTTTTTTTTTTTTAGTCTTCTTTTGGATACTACTACTAGAGAAGGCAGCTTGTAGACTGAGTAAAATGAGTTTGTCATCTTTTAAAGATGATATTCACTTACTTTTCATTTGTCCTGATGAAGGTGGTGGTGGCCCAGTGCCTATCCTGGAAATACTTGGGGGGGAGAGTGGGGGATGCACCCTGACAGGGACATTAGTATAGTGCAGGGTTTCCACACACGCAGTCATCCATTCATATGCTGCGGGCAGTTTAATGTCGCCTGTCGTCCTGAACAGCATGCCTTTGGACTGTGGACGGAAACCTGAGCACCCAGAGGAAACCCCACGCAGACCGAGCGGGGATTGAACCTATGCCTGAACAGTCCAGATGCTGTGGGGTAGCGGCGCTACCTGCTGCACCACCATACTGCCCTTAAAGATGAGTTTTTTTAATTCATGTATCATATTAATGTCAACATTTATATAATTAATTATATATTAAGTTGACATAAAATCTGAGTTGGTCCCAACAGAAGTCACCCTCTGCCACGAAGATCTTTGCATGTTAAATATTCACTTTTTGTTCCGTCAGTTTCACCACAATTAGTACATGTGTTTTGTAGTAACATGGAAATAAATGTTAAGTAAAAATTGTCCTTTCGTGGAGTTGGATCCTCAGGAGACGGTAGACCTTTGTTTGAATGTCAAGCTCTTCCGCACCTGCGACAGACGACACCAGAGACGGTAGTTGCAGCGCTCGCCTAGTGGCGTCTTTTATTCACCCCTCGACAGCGAGGAGGCGAAGGGGGGGAACCGGGAATGGGTAGACGGGGGATTCGACGTGGCCTCGCCGGCGTCATGCACGGGGTCGCGATCTGGCTTGTGCTCGTCTCTTCGCTCGTGCTCTCTTCCTCCGTCTCTCTCTCTCTCTGTGTCGGGTCCGGGGGAAGAAATAGCGTCAGTGATTCGCCCCAGCTGTGGCTCCTTTCCCCCCCCATCTACACCCACGTCTCCACCCCCTTCCCTGGCCGCCATGGCCTGTTACAGCACCTTTTATGCTAACCAATAATATTTTTGCTCTCTCATTTTGCGGACTGCTCCCTTCCGAAATGCGAACTCGATGTACCCAGTCGCGCGGCAGGTACGTTGTCAGGTCATCAGTTGTTTTCGGTTTCGGTGGAAACTCGTTTCATTTTTGGCATATTGGGGCAAACGGGAAATTGAGAAATGACATTTCTCCTTGTGAGGTGTGAGCTGCTCCAATTTGGGATGATTTCTGTTACTGTTTTCTTAATATCGGGGGGGGGGGTGCTGTGTGGTGGGTCTGGGGTTCAAGTCCCGCTTGGGGTGCCTTGCAATGGACTGGCGTCCCGTCCTGGGTGTGTCCCTTCTGACCTTACGCCCTGTGTTGCCGGGTTAGGCTCCGGTTCTTCACGACCCCGATGGGAGAAGCGGTTTCAGACTCTCTGTGCATGGTTGTGTGTTTCTTAATATCGTGAAATATTTCATTTCAGGTGTGTGGCAATATTTTACTGCGGTTTTGGCGTCATGCTGACGTATTAAGATCACATATATCGTTTACGTGTTTTGACATCAGGAAGAACATCCGGTCATAAAATTTCTGCCCTAACCCTCTCCACAAATACTGCAGCACTTGGAGGTTAAAACAGACACCTGACTTCTCCTGGAAAACACTCTTTGAAAGTGAATAGTAGCAGTAGAAATGTTGGTAGATGGCAATTGCGCTTTTGCACGTATAATATCGGAAAGCTGCCGCATTTGTGTGCTTCTGGTCATCGGAGAAGGCAGTTTGGACTTTTTCTTTGGCACAATTGTTGTAGCTCTCCAGAATGGTACGTTGTCAAGCTCCCCGTTTCACGTGCTTGTGTCAGTGTGGCACAATAAGAACCGTGGTGGGACAGCGGAATGTTATTACCTGGCTACAGATCTCCTGATGCGGGCTGACCAGAGCCTATGTGATGTTCTTGTCTTCTTCGTTGGAAATATGCACTTTTTTAAATTTAGTTATACACATACACGCAAATGCTGTGCTGTACAGATGCTCCTCGACTGAAGATTTTTCGACTTCGCGATGGCGAGCCGGCGATACCGCGAATCCCCCATCCCCGGGTAAGCGATGTACGGCGCGATGCTCTCTCGCGATGCCGGGCAGTGCAAGCGATCTGCATCCCGCAGTCTGCCGCGCGGTCGCTATACAGATACCCCCCCGTATCTACGCTGCGTTTTGTGCATCCGTAATGTCGCAGAAACGCCCATCCGTGTCTCCGGTCGCTGGTGGGAAGAAGAAGTGGAGGCCGATTACCCTTGAGGAGAAACGAGATCGTTGCTCGGCGTGAAGGCGGCAAGCCCGTAATGGCCATCGCACGTATGTTAGGCTACGATGTTTAGTAGGTGAGGTGCGCGGAATGCATTTCTCGACTTGCGGTGACTTTCGTGGAACGTAACCCTATCGTCGGTTGGGGACATCCGCATATCTGCTTGTACTGGTTAAGCGTAGTACCAGCACATTGAACCATTGCATGATTTTACTCTCCTTTAAAATCAAGCCACATAGTACAACTATTTTTTCTCAGCTGTGCGGAAGAAGATTGCGGCACAGCGGATTTTTAAATCGATGCGTTCGTAGCGGTCAGCCAAGCCGGAGCGAACGCCCGGCTGAATCGGTGGAGATTTCATGACGATGGGAGGGCGACATGGAGCGTGCGTTTGTTTCTGGAGGTAAAACTAAAATGCGCTCTGTACGCATCACTCGACCTTCTTGGAGAAGTCTGGAGGATGATTTCTGTTAAACTAATAAGTGACCCATTCGCTGTCAGAGCAGGACAATATTAAAGTTCTCTTTTTAACTTGATTTTGGCAATTCATGCATTATCTCATTAAAGGTTGGTTTGTAAATACATTTAATATAGTAAGTTTGAGGGCATAAAAAAATGTGTAGTGTATGTATATATGCATATGTACGTGTGTGTGTGTGTATATATATGTGTGTGTGTATGTATGTAGAGCACAGTATAGAATAACCACACACTATCTGAAACCGGTTATCCCTAGTGGGGTCGCGGTGAGCCGGAGCCTAACCCGGCAACACAGGACGCAATGCTGGAGGAGGGAGGGGACACACCTAGGACGGGACACCGGTCTGTCACAGGGCACCCCAAACGGGACTCGAACCCCAGACCCACCGGAGGGCAGGACCCAGCCAAACCTGCTGCGCCACCGCACTCCCCACAGAATTATCATGCAGATCAAATGTTAATTTCTTCTAACGCTGCAGTTAACACCTTCCTGCATTTACAGAGTTTATCACCACACAGAGTATTAGTGTTATCTGAACTTTAACGAGAGACGACATAGTGGTTACAGCTGTTGTCTTGCAATCGAAGGACCAAAGTTCAGTATTCATTTTTGATGTAATATACTTGATTGAGGTACTTACCCTGATTTGAGGGTAAAAAGGTGAGAAGAGCACTGTCTATAAATAAATTGAATTGATACAGTAAAAATGAGATGACTATAAATCAGATTCGTACAATAAGCTGTTCAGAATTCTGCTAACATTGTCACCTTGAACCAAGTTTTCATCTGGATTGTAATTAATAGTAAATTTTTTTTAATAAAGGCATAATCGTAGTTGCGGTCAAGCCATTAGTAACCTTTAAGTTCTGTCATATTTAGTTCGAACATGAAGGCACAGGTAAAACTGCTGTAAAACGTCCAGATTTTTGCTGTTTGGCTGCGGTGGCAGAAGCCGCTACGTTAGAGGTCCCGGTGGCCGACGGATCCGCAAGCCCACCGCGTGAAGCCAGGTGCTCCAGTAGCTTTTACAGCAGCCTAACCTTTTACTGTTTTGTCACTTCGCTGTCACTTTAGTTAAGTAACTCAGTAATTTTTATAGCTGGTTGTTAACTAGGGTGGAAAAAGTACTTTTCTCAAGGGCCATAGACCAGGACCAATTCTGGGGCTTGAACCAAGAGCACCGTCTTCGTCTTCAGCGGCTACGTTACCTGCCGTAACTGCTTCCCTTGTGGCTCTTATGGCTTTCCCGCTATAAGCTTATCCACGAAGCTGTCCCTAGCTGGAGGCGATCGGTGCGAAGGATCAAGCGGGAGGTGTAGATGTTTGGAGCGCCGAACCCCGTTGACCTGTAGAAAGTGAGTCGGCGGGAGCCGACGACCAGCTCGTTCACACCGACCTGGTTTTTCAAAGGTCTTAAACCTGGGCAGGATAGAATTATGTCTACGTACTGTCATTTGGGGGGCGCAGTGGGTTGGACCGGGTCCTGCTCTCCAGTGGGTCTGGGGTTCGAGTCCCGCTTGGGGTGCCTTGCGGCAGACTGGCATCCCGTCCTGGGTATGTCCCCTCCCCCTCCAGCCTTACGCCCCGAGTTGCCGGGTTAGGCTCTGGTTCCTCGCGACCCCGTATGGGACAAGTGGTTCAGACTGTGTGTGTGTGTGCTGTCATTTGTACACCTTTAAAACATTACAATTCATTCGTTCATTCATTCATTGTCTTTCCACTTACACATCCCAGCGTCTCTCACATGTAGGCAGTAGAGAGTACTATAACCAATTGTGTATGAGTTGCTTTACGTCGCAGCATTTGGTTGCGTGGAGCATGTATTCTCCCCGTGTTCATGTCATCCAGGCGCTCCCGTTTCCACCCACAGTCCGAAGACATGTCTTTCATATGGACTGGGATTCTAACGGCTAGGAGGGTGTGAACGTGTGCGACGGCCCCGTGACGAACCGGTATCCTATTCAGAGTGTACCCTGCCTCAGACACACTGCTTCCAGGATAGGCTCCGGACCACTGTGACCCTCTTTTCATTTGACGCTCTTCTTCAAAGCGCCTTAAAATGTTACGTGACCTACACCTATTTACCCATCTGTTCAGCTGGGTAATTTTACTGGAACAGCTGAAGGCCAGCACCTTGCTCAAGGGCACTACAGCAGTAGGCAAGATTTGAACCGCCAACCTAAGGCTCCAAAGGCAGCAGCTCAAACCGCTATTAATTTAGAAGTTATTTTCCAAAATGACAGTGCTCAAAGGTTATTTAGTGTGGCTATGTTATACTAAGTAATCATTCATCGGTTTATACGCCGAAGCAATACAACATACATGCACACATTGCAGGTGGTCCCCCGATTTACAGCGGGGTTACGTTCCCTGAAACCCATCAAAACTCGAAGATATCGCAAGTTGAAAATGCATCTAACACACATCTCTGCACGGCAGACTGGGAGATGCGGATTGCTTGCCCGGGGGAAAAAATTAAAATTCGAAGTACGATTTCTACTGAATGTCTGTCGCCAGCTCGCCATCGTAAAGTCGAAATAATTGAAGTCGAACCTTCGTTAATCGGGGACCGCCTGCACAAGCAATTCGGAGTCGCCGGAAATGCACGTGCTCCCCCGAAACGCATTTTGGGACTGTGGGAGGAAACCAGAGCAACCGGAGGAAACCCGCACGGTCCCGGCGAGGACGTGCCAAATCGCGTCGGAGAACGGATCTGAATCCGGAGCCGAGAGGCACCGGCGCTACCCGCCGCGCTGCTCCTTATGCGAGTTGAGAGCGTGCGGCGGTGCTGTTCTTCCCAGCGCTCTGGAAACGCGACCGGGAGTATTAGAATATATTGTGCATTAGAGCCGTGTGGCCGATGCCCGTCGCTCCGACTCGGAGACGCTCCGCTTAATGGATCGCTGAACCGTGTGCGTAAGCAAAAAAAGCACTTCAGCGTTATTGTAGGGAGGCTAAATTATTGTGCTTTTACGGTCATGTTTTACATTATGCTCATTAAGGAATGTGAACAAGCAGAGCTCGGTCACACTAAGCCTTTAGTGCACTTTCGTATTCTGCGGTTGTTGCTGCGCTCTGGCTCTGCTCTGGCTCCGCTTCCCTACCCCCTTCGTAAAAATGCTGCGAGCTTCCTGTTTTTGAAGGATAATTTTAATAACCGTCAGTGTGGCGGTTCATATGAAGTGGGAGAGCCTCAGTAGCCCCCCCCACATTCCTTGTTTCATTTTCATAGTGTAACCTTACTCCCACAGACGGTTGAACCAACAATCTGAAATTCAAATCGGAACGCTTCGGCAGCTCTTGTTTATGTTGTTTCAAACGGAGAGGGAGGCGTTTTCCTTCTGAGCCCCCAGTCCCGCTCCGTTTACCTTACTTTACCTCTCCGAACTGGGAATAGGGCACGGCGAGGCAGCGGTCCTTCAGCTCTCATTATGTCCCGTAGAGCTTTCCGGTAAATTGAGGCGCGCGGGGGTTGCCGATACCGCGTGAGACAACGCGGGAGACGAGAGAGATGTTCTCCCGGTGACGCAGCCTGCCGTAGTCGACCGGGATCCAGGGTGACGGGGACGGGAGGGACGCGCCGGCCTCTCGTCCAATATAAAGTTGGACGTCTGGTTCGGGCCGGGGCGGCGCGGGAATTGGGAGCAGCTTGTAGCGGGATCATCTTGTGTTGCATCCTCAAAAAAAGGGATTACGGGGGATAAACAATGGCTAAAGTATAACCGCGCGCGATTAATTTAATACCATGTGTTCACATGCGTGCGGGGCATTTCGAGTTGTTGCGAACAGCGCTGCGCCTTCTGGGCTTTGTCCCGCAGCAGAGCACATCAACCCAAGAGCGTGCAGTGGTAATGCTTGGTTTAATGTCATTAATAGAATTTTTAGGTTATAGAATTTATTTATTTTTCCTAGTAATTGAGATACTTTTAAACCCATTTATGCAGAAAGGTCATTTTTGCTGCTTCTGTTCAGGAGAATTGCGTTCCTCAAGGATGCTGCGGCAGGAGCGGGGATTCGAACCCAGATCAAACCTGCTTCTTTTGATTAGAAACTGACAGGTATTGTGTGCACGTGTGCGTGCGCGCACACTTTATAAAGAGAAGTCATCACGTTTATAAACAAGGTAATATTTTGAGAATTAAATCTTATCCTCTAGGAACAGCTGAGCTATTGTGTGAAAGGCTCACGGCCATAATTCGCGTAACCGTTTGAAGGCCCTAGGGTGATCATCCTCGGTTCCGAGTACCTTGCGAGCTACTTCTCGACCGCAGATCGAGCATCCTGTAAATGCGTTGGCTTCAATTCGACCCGACGGCCCGCCATCCACACTTTGGGCGGCCAAGACCAGAAACGGAGGAACGGCCAAAGCGCTGGGTGCGAAGACGGAGAAAACCGAGTCCGGTGAACGGAACCGTATTTCAGGGCTCCGCCGAAGTTATAGTTTGTAAATGTGAAGGTGCGTGTACAGTACAGCAGTTACGACGGGATGCTCGAAACGCTGCAGATGACACGCGGAAAATATCCGGGACGCCAGAGTGACAAAACTGCGGTTGCAAAAGCAGCCGGATGGCCCGTTCGTTAAGATGAACACCATTTACAGTTGTTGTGTTTTCGCATTAATAATTTGCTTTTTGTCAAACTGACTTAGAATGTTAGTTTTCTATACAGTAACTGAGAAGCTGCAATAGCGTGTGGAAGTTTTATACCGTTTTTCCATGCAAAGGGCTTGTAATTTCGGTACGCGACATTTTGCCTCTTTCAGTCCTTCGACATCCATCTAGAGGCGGAAAAGATGCGCGCGGGCTCTACGGTTACAGATACTCAACCCCACACAGGTGCTTTCGAAAACGCCACTCCTGTCCCGGTTAAGAGCGCTCGTTTGGCACAACCAGAAATTAAACGGTCATGGGAACGTTCAAGGAAAGATGGAAACAAAATAAACTAATCTAAGTACGAGAAGCTTAATTATGCTTGGGGCGAAATGCAAGGACAACATGTCACAGTGACTTTCTCGACCATTGATTGTCAGTTGAATGGCACATCTGAAACAGCAGATTTAATAGTATCATTAATTCTGTTTGCTAATGCTTTTTCTTCAAAGCGAATTAGTGTTAAGCTACTTAGTTTACTTATTTATTCAGCAGGGTGCTGGAGGATTTTTTTTTTTTTTTTTCCCTTTTTTTTTTGGAAAGTTCAGCAATTTTGGGCAAGTGCCTTGCTCAAGTGTTTTACAGCAGCAGTGGGATTCGAACCCAAGTCCTTCCGAGTCCTTAACTATAAAGATGTAACACGTAGCAGTTTTTACAATGCCTGGTCTTTCAGAGAGCAAAATAAGTTGGTCAAATTTGTGACTTTATTAGTGGTGTTAACAGACAAGGTGGTGAGGATCCTGTCTCTGCCACGGTCCCGTACCCATGTGCCGCAGTCGTTCCGCTGCTTTAATGGCATCAATACCCAACTACTGGATAAAGCCTTAATAATCAGAATCAAATGAAGGTCATCGTGAGGTCAGCATGTAATGCCGTGCAGTGCCACTGACAGCATTATGTTTCCATCACGTTTATTCATTTATTTGATGCTTTTCTCCGAAGCAACTTATTTCCCAATTAATACAGCAGCCTAATTTTTATTGAAGCAGTTTAGGGTTAAGTACCTTGCTCAAGGATACTACAGTTGGAGGTAGGACTTGAACCTGCAACCTTTTGGCCCAAAGGCAGCAGCTCTAACCACAACAGTAGAGACTGCACCGTTTGAGCATAGCGTTCACGTGCGAGTGTCCCGGGTATCCGAGTGTTCTCGGGAACTTTATTTCTTTAAATCTTAAATATTCAAGCCAGATGAGTGTGTCTGTGTGGCGCACCTTGTCTCGCACCCTGTACCTGTGAGATAGAGTCCAGACCATGGTGACACTGCACTGGACACGCAGTTATTTATAATGGAAAATGAATAAAAGCATAGCATTAAAAGACAAACCAGAGATAGTCATTTAGCTAAATATGTTGGTGGTGTCATTGTCATGCATAAAAATACCCTGCATTTTAGGTTTTGTAATTAATTTTGGGTGACACTTTTTTTTTAAAGCCAATAATGTCACTTAACAGGGTAATTTCATGGACAGAATTAGCCCTATTAGGTGGGGGATTCATATAAGTAAGCTATTTACACTGATTTTATACCCCTGCCACATGTTTACTGTGTCAGTACAGGGTAGGTACCTCGATCAGGAGTATTACTGCAGGATTTGCACCGCGGTCCTTTGACTCCAAATTGACAGCAATAAGAACTGCGGCACCTGCTGGGCTCATGTAAAGGGGGTCACTAATGTCCCCGTGAGTTAGTCGAGACAAAGTTATCAAAAGTACCACCTGATTTTGATGTTTTGATGCACCCCTTGCAGTAAACATGGTACGGTATGTTTGTCTTCTGCGAGCAGTCCTGGCTTCTGAGAGCTTCTCTCCATCCACCTGTGCCACAGCATTACCTTTGTAAGTCTCTCCTTTTTTTGTACACCCCCTCCCCCCCATGTTACTGCCATAAAGGAAATAATTTTCTGGTCTTCAGCTTGTGAAATCAAAGCACCGAAATTGAGAAAGTATGATCAAAGTCATATGAAATACCTGAAGAGGACTTGCCCAAACATTTGCAGTAAAAGCCTTCCCCACCACATTGTCTTCTCCCCAAATTTTCCATCTCATTGATCGTCCATGATAGGAGTGTATTGATTTTTTTTTTTTTTGGTCGCTTTGAAGCATACGATGTAACTGGCTTGATGAAACACATTAGCTGAGCGTGGAGCTTTTGGGGGTGTTGTGTGCTGGAAGTCCCTCGAGACAATAGGTAACCTTCCTGAGTCTCTTGCGTTTTACTTCCCAGCATCTCACGTTTAATACACTGCGCTAAATGTGGTTTAATGTTCCAATTGCAGCTCTGATATAAACATTTCATACTTATTTTACGGGAATTGAGCATATTGGAGATGCGGGTTGAACTGTCAAATGCAGACGCATTTGTGTGTGTTCCCCCCCCCCCCATGACAATTGGTGGAGAGAGTTGAGCAGGTGTTTTAAACCTACTGGGTTGTGGGTTCGAATCCACTTGGAGTGGAATTGATGTGTTCGTGTAAATGGCGTGACACGTGTTTAAAGTGAATTGGTGATTCTAAATTGACGTGTGTGTGTGTGTGTGTGTGTGTGTGTGTGTGTGTGTGTGTGTGTGTGTGCGCGTGTGCACGCCTCCTGTGCAATTGGCTGGTATCCTGTCCATGATGTACCCTGTCCCACACTTGTGCTTCCTGGATAGTGTCTGGACTGCTGTGACCCTGCACTGGACAAGCAGTTATCGATAACTATATGGATGCATAAATGGAGCCGGAAGACTGAAGGATTAATGTAACATGGTGCAGAGTTACTGGTGGTCATTGAAGGTTTTATGGGATTTTTTCATTTACCTGCAAGGGATAAATACTGATTATTTTCTGTGTTTTGGTATATTTGGTTTCAAAGCTTTTTCTTTTAAGACCACTTCCTTAGGTCATAGAGAAGAAAAGCACTTTCAGGAGATACTTAAACTGAGGGCCAGGCTAAATATTGCTCACCTGCAATTGATTTTGCCAATAGAGAAGTTTTTCTCACGGATTTTACACTATATTATTTAACATATGTGCTTGTAAAAAGTGGAGTACGTGAATTATTGTTCTACAGCCTTGAGATGTTTAGTGAAGTAAGAATCCAGCAGCAGGGTGTCTCCTGTGACTCGATCCTACAACCGTTTGGTTGCAGAGTCCTGTTCTTTGACCACTGGGCTACCAGCTGGCCCAGCCTAAATAATAATCATAATAATACACAGAGACCCTAGTATGAACAGTTGGGATTTTACCTGGATGAACCGGGCCATGGTAAATACTGGAGAGAGCATTTTAGGAGAGTGTCGACATGGCGTCGACATGGCATCGTTATGGCCACGCCGCAGGTACGAAAAGCACTTTTTTCCATTAACAAAAGAGTAACGTCATCTCAGGAGGCTTCCATGCTACTGTTTGTGTCATCTTCCCAATGTAGGCCATCTAGTTTGTGTCCACATCTATTAATAGGCACTTGTTTAATTACACCAACGGAACGTGGTGGGATGTGGTGAGAGCGCGTGGAAGACGTCTGGTGCCCCAGAATGGTAAGTAAGCAGACTAGAGCTGGTGGCTGAGTCAGTGGTGGAGTAATGCAGATATTGTATATCATCTGTAACACGAGGCAGCGGTCAGACATCCTCTTATGATGCCGAGCAGAAGCGTTGTGAAGCCGCAGTGCCGTTTCCCCCTGTTTAATGACCCAGTTTGGATCCTCACCTGGCAGGTATTCTCATAGCTACGTGTTCTTGTATGGCAGGTGTCATGTTGTGGTTTGTTGTCCACTACCTCATAATTGTTTAGCATCGCACTGAAATGGGATGGGAATATATGGTTTCAAGGGAAACGCAGTGAAGCAACTAATTGTGTACCATGTATAAATACTTAAAGGTTTATGCATCAAAGGCCCCAACATTAAAATAAAACAACTGAAGATGATTTCAATCTCTGTGTTGAAAGCTGCATTTTTGACACTTTGCAGAACGGAGTTTGTACACATTGTTTGCGCAGCAACTTCGGAGGAGTCCTGTTGATACAGCTGGGGGAAAAGTTTTGTTTTCTTCAGATCTTTAACAAAACCTGACCTGTGTGTGAGAGAGAGAGATCCTCTGTTCGGTACAGAATATTTTAATCTCTTCGAGACAGGAAGGGATTTTGTGGGAGATGTTTTTGCTGCGCGTACACGTGCGGGGAGTTTCCAGGTCGGGTCGAGGCTCCACGACGGGACGCTTCTTGTCAGGGTCCTTCGCAGCTGCTTGCCGTCACTTTCCGCTTTGGCACGGAACGAGCCCTCCGGCTCGGCTCGCCTCTCTCCTGTCCTGCTGTGGTGTAACTCGTATCGGGAGGCCCGTTTGCGATACCTTCTCACCACCCGGTGCAGTCGATTCATTTTCGGCCCTCTTCAGATGGAGAACTCAAGCGCCGAACAAAAAAATGGGACGGCTGGTAACGTGGTGGTTGGAGCTACTGCCTCGGGGCCCAAAGGTCGCAGGTTCGAGCCTCACCTCCCGTCATAGTACAATGGGTAAATAATTGTAACCTCAACACTAAGTCGCTTTGGAGAAAAGCATCAGTTAAATGAGTAAATGTATGTAATTTAAAATGACATGTTAAAATTGCATCTGTTCTACATGGTTGTCAAATTCTGGAACGTTCGGATACTTTTTTGAATTGCTGTACCTTGAAGTACGCAGTCGCACCTGAATTATAGTGACCCTTTGCCTTTGTTTTATGTACGTGGATGTATTTGCGATGTTTCTGTGCTGCTGTGACGTAGCGCGGCTCTGTTAATCGGTTTTAAAAAAAAAAAAAAAAAAAAAAAAAAAACACGTAAGGGCACGTCGCGCATGTGTGAAGACCATAAGGAGATGTATAAAATGAAACAAAAATATTTTGGTGTGAGGTCCAGTCAGCAGTCCCGGCAGAATTTGCTAGTTTTGTTTGGATTATAAATGGACACTCTGTCTTCACCTAGTAATTAGTCTCTGGAGACAGAGCCCCGGTATAAAAGCTGCCCTGTATCCCCTGTTGATAAATAATAAGCGGTGCGCGGGAGCCGTTCGGAAACGGCGCGTGGCTCAAAACAGACCCGTGTCCTCGTTCTCTGTGGGCCGCGGGTGGGTAGCTGTTCTCGGAAAGCGTCAACACGTGGGAGATGCGTGAAGTAGCCCGCTCGTTAGGCTCCGGCTCCCCTTGGGAGGGCGGAGGGAAAGCTCGGGCGCAATTCCCTCTCCTTGCGACTGGCCGATCCGCTGGTTCCGGTACCTTGGCGTAATACCTGCTTGGTTTGACTGAACCCTCAGTTCTTCCGGATCCTTTCGTACTGCCTTCTACTTTTTATTTTTCTTCGGATGGCATAGTCTGTGCGTGAAACGGATATTCCGTATGATCTTAGATGTAGCCTCCTGCTGTTCTGTTCTCCGCCTTATGTTGGATGTTTATCGGGTCTTCTAAGGTGGTGTGAGCTCAGGCCGGTAAAGGTCACGTCACTTGACGGGGCCGAATGCGATACGACAGGGCGCAGTGCTCTCGGAACAGAGTGTTAGGGGTTTGTGTCGTCGTTTCAAAAAAAAAAAAAAACGTGGGTTTTTTTTTTTCTCCTCTCCCCTCTCCGTAGGAACAGCTACACAAAGTATTCCTTTGACCTGGCAACACTTGGGAGCACTGTGTGTGTGAGACACAGAGAGAGTGTGTTCCACTGATGTATGGATGAGTGACCCAGTGTAAGTAGTGTGTCTAGCAGTGTAAGTCACCGTGGTGAATAAGGTGTGTGGGCTCATAACACTACACAGTTCATTGGAAATTGCTTTGGAGAAAAGTGTCTGCTAAATAAATGAACGTAAAACAAATATATTCACTTCTTAATTTACACACAACTGAGTTCTTAAGTCTTTAACTTTTTATTCGAAAGTCACTTTTACCATTAACTTAGCATCAATGAACAGTAACACATGTCTGAAAATACTGTATATTTGCTGCTTAGGTCCTGTAAAAGTCTTGGCTACAGCAATCATAAGTAATTTGTAGAGCATTTCATTTTAATATTAGCCTTAGAATTGTTTTAAAACTACAACGAAATTGAGATGGCAATATGTCATTTCCACAAACTCCTTTTCAAGGCAGATTCTTTACCCCTTCATAATTTTATTCTTGATCACCAATACTCGGGGCCATCGCTAGTAGGGTGAATGATGGTGATTGTTCTTGAAGTACGCATCTGGAGAAGGCTAGCAAGAATTCCAGTAGTAGGAGATTTTTCAGATGGGCCGGATTTCCTAGCGAGAAGGAATTCACTGGAAGATAGTTGAATTAAGCTTTCTGTTCACGGTGCATCATACCGACACCGACTGGCTGGGCACATAAACGCAGTTTGCTTTTGATATTCTACAAACAGCACGTGAACGAGAGATAAATGAAGAAATTGCATTTAGGAATGAACTGGAAAATGTTTCTACTTTCTAAAATTAGCACAAGGATCCAGTGTCCATTGGCACCGGTAGCACGAGGGTCTCCCGCAGGTGCTGAGGAGTGCCCCAGATTTGTTTAAACCCGTTTCCCATTGTTCCGTACTGTAAACCTTGCCACCAGCAAATGTGGGGGGGTCAGATGTATTGGAAAGTAAATATTTTCATGTCGTGGATTAGTCTCTCTGGTGAGCTTCTGCCACCGAGGGTTGAGCTCACCTGATACCACCGAGTTACCGTAGAAGGCCAGGGGCGAAGACGTACAGAAAGCCCTCTGCAGAGTGTCCACTTGGTACAAAACCCAGCATTGGAAGGGCTCCATGTGAGATTCATCAGGATTATCGTTATCTAAACATCTGCTTTTCGCAAAAACGAAGTGCGGCTCGCTGCCAAGAGTCGCAAAACCTACTTCTCTTTGGAATGACGTCTTTATCAGGCATGGCTAAATGCCCGATAAACGGGATTTTCGTCCCTTAAAATAAGGTCAGGGAAAGAGTTCATTTCCAGCATATTCTTTCTTGATAAATTGAGTGAAATGAGTTTTCACGTGATGAGCCTGGAAAAAAAAAACCGCAATCCGTACTTTTATTTACATTTCTTTGTTTAGCAGATGCTTTTCTCCAAAGCGACGAACGTCTCATAGAAAATACGTGTGCATTACATTAGGAGAAAGGGAGACACAGTTGCAGACGTGATTCTTAAGTACAATTTGTTTCCACCATGTACATCAGTTTATACATATATACATACGTAATGTCTGCTTATTCTGAAATGGATATGACTGAAATGAGTGGAGTCAAACTACATGCGTTAGGACAAATTTTTCCACTCCGGTGCATCTGCATTTTTTGGTGTCCTTGTTCTTTGAACATTTACCTGAATTTTTTTTTTTTCCTAAAGAAATCACAAGATGTTTAAGATAATGAGGCACCCTGTCTTCCCATTTTTCTCTGCAGCACTTCTCAGAGATGTAGGACGCTTGTGCTTTGCTTTGCCTTCCCTCTTCTGTCCAGTTTGGTCCAACTGTACTCAAACTTCGACTTGCTCTACTCTTGCTGCGAGCAGTTTGGGGTGTTTTTACAGTCCTGTACATGTGCTTTCTGATGATGCCGGTAGCTGTGGCATGGAGTTGTGTTGTGGCGTTGTGGCACTGTGGCTGAACCTCGGGGGAAGTGCGCTCTACCCAGTCTCTTGCTTCCCCTTCACAGTCAGGCCCAGAGGAGCCCGTGCGCTATTGTTGCCTGGACTCTCCCGACGGTCACAACGGTTAAATTACACTGTTTAACACGATTGAACTATGGGGAAAACTGAAGGTACCGAATATTTAAAGATGCAGAATTCTATATAAAGTGACATTTTGGGTTTCATCTGAAGCTGAAAGGATGTTCTCCAAAGGACCAGAAAAGGTGACGTTCCTACTATTTTTTGATTACCTTGTACGTACGCAATGATTTATGTTTGGGGAAGTGTTTCGGCTCTAGTTGAGCCTTCTCATTCTGGAGATATTAGCACAGCTGCTTAGCAAAACCACCCGGGTGTTTGTTGACAGTTTTGCAACTGTAGATATCGTGGTCTGTTGATGCCACGTTGTTCCGATTTTGAGCGTTTGGGTAATGATTGTTTGATTTTTTTACATTTGTTGCATTCCGGCCATTGTCCGCAGAATCGTTTCGGAAGCTCCGGCATTGTGCCCGTCTCTTTATACACCCACTCCTCAACTTACGAACGCAGTTGAGACCCGAAGTTCATTTGTAACTGTTTGCTTGCTAATTCCTTTTACACACAGTAAAAACGTAGCAATGCGGACATCCCTCGACGTTTTCTCTCGAACCACAGAGTTATTTTGCAGTTTTTCTTTTTACAATTACGTCTTGATCGCAGACACTCGGCGCCACGCACAGAGGTGACTCGAACCGTGGCGCTCCTGTTCTGTTTGAGGGTGCTTTGCTGCCAACTAATGACAGGAGGTGGAATTGCAGGGTGCTTTAGCTATGCAATGAAAACGGAAAAGCGAATAAAATGCGGTTTAAAAATAAGCAGTAGTAATCTGGAAAAATTTCCTATGTTCAAATACTTGAAATGTTCACAACACAAGGAGCCAGTTTATTTATGTCAGAGGCACCAGTTTGTGGGGGCATTAAAGAAAACCCCTCAAGTGCAGGCCTGTAGAACGACAGTCCCAGTAACCTACAGCTGTCCCAGCTGGTGTGCGGTTCAGTCTCCCCCTTCCTCCCCACATCCAAGTCCTTTCCGATGGTACGTCAGATTTCTTTTACTTCCCGGCAGCATACGTTTGATTTATGGCAATGACCGGGGTCTGTTTCGCAGATGTGCGAGGTGGGTTTGGGGCGCAGGCACCTGTCGGGATTTACGGGCCTGACAAGCGCACGTTGAGCCATTAGATGGAAGCGGTCCGAGCGGCACGTACGAGGTCACGGTACGTTCGCGGAGATGCTTAACGTCTCATCGCGTGGTGTGAGCGGACACGCCTTCGTGTCTCTGGCCGTCTCAGCCGCCGGGTCCCCGGTAGGAGCGCGTGTGCCGCCCGCCCCCGGCAGACACCCTTCTGACACTTGCTTTGGAGTCTTGACGGGCACAGCTGTGGCTCGCTGTCCTCTTGTGACACACTTTCCACAGAAACCCCCAGGTGACAGCAACTTTACACTTCGGACCCCGGTCTGTCAAACGGGACAGAAGGTTACATTATTAGTGCAACACCTCAGCTGCAATTTTAATACCCAAGACATTTATCAGCCACGGGGAATTCATCGTTATTTTCTTTATATGGGCAATAAGATGAGATGCACATCTGGAGCTCATTGCAGGTAATCAAGTTGCACATGTTTTCATCTAAAATGAGCACATTGTAATCCCCAAGTTTACTTAGGAGGAAAGCCAGTTCTTCCTTACTCTTGTCTGCAGTGTGTTGAGTAGGAGAAAGTGTGCATTCATTTCACTGTAAGAGTGTATCCTGTTGTATCGCATTTGCGAAGCAGGATGTTTTCCGAGTTATCGGAGAGGTACGAAATCACAGCAGATTGGAATCTGTGTGTCATTGTGAGAGATTATAAATACTGCAGTGTTGCGGAGCCGCAGTGGCTGCGGAAATGCTCTTTGGAGTGCTTTAAGTGCTGAGCCTGAGGGCAGTGCAGACTTGTGTGTGTGTGTGTGTGTGTGTG